>NC_058137.1:18783935-19083935 GCF_011075055.1 Mangifera indica | reverse complement strand
TTGATATAAGTTATACGGTATATTATGGTTGGATTCAATTTAAGAGAGTGTTTAGTTACTAGTAATCAAAGATTAGGTAATCTCAATTTTACTACAATTATATCTTTACTTACTAATTTTTACACTAAAATACTCTCATTTTCAATTAATATAATAAGTATTATAAAAAAATATTTTAAAATAATTATATTCAAGGATATTTAAGTAAAATATTTTTTTATTACTTCAAACCAAATACAATAATTATTTATATCCATTTATACCTACACATTTTTATTAAACATAATAATAACATATTTTTGCAATAATATTTCATTTTTAGTAATTAAAAATTATCTAAATTAAACACACCTTAAAATTTGTCCTTTCATTAAAGTGACGAATTTTATATATTTCAATGTATGGGCTATACATGTGATATCCGCTTTATTGATGCTTGATGTGCCATCATTTGGAGTGATATTAATTATTTTAACCATATTTTCCCCTCTTTATACATATCTAGCCACCTTTTATCTTACCATACATATTTAGTCACATTTTGGTTTAACTTTCTTTTTAAAAGGAAACTTTTCAGCCAACAATATGGTTTAACTTCAACTACATATGCTTCACTTTTTTGCAGAAAAAAAAAAAAAACAAAAGCTAAATTGTTGAAATCTTGCACCAAAGTTAGAAAGATTCAAGTAAGTATAGATTTAAACTTTTATAATGTTATTTATAAAGTTAGAGATTTGAAATTCATAGAGCATGTAAAATGTGATTTAGTCTAGTAATTCATGATTGTTTGATAAAAGTTGTTGTTTCAAAGTTGAATCAGTTAAAGTACTCATTAATTTATTTGAAAAATTCAATAGATCAAATAGAACACAAATGTTTTTGTGATGAAAAATCTGTGAGAAAATGTAACTATTGTGATTAGAGTTTTAAGACTTGATTGGATAGGTTGGTCGGTCAGACAATAATATTATATGTGAGATAATAATATTATGATATATGTTGGTGGGGACGAAAGATTGTTAATAGTTGATACAAGAGCTAATTTTGAAGGATTAATTGAGAAAATTTGCTATCGTCTCGAATTAATTAAAGGCGATCAAATGTTTGTAAATATATAGACAATGATTTGTCTAGAAACCTATATGAGCTCTGACATAATGACGATATTAAATTTTTGATGATGGTAGCAGTGAAAAAAGTATTACCAACACGTCTTTATATTATTAAGAGTCATATCAAAGAAAGAGACAATTTCGATGAAGAGTAAGCTGAGGAAGAATAATTAAAGGATGATTTGATATACGATTGGACATAACCACAAAGTGTCTTAAAGGATGAAGAATTAGATAATCTCAATGACAATGATGTTAATGAGAATGAGGCTTTTGAGGAAGAATTTGATAGGTTTATGGGTATTGACAAGATGTATGATGTATCGATCGAAAAGCCTAAGTTGGATGGAAGAGAAGACATCAAGAGAAGTCTAAATAATTTTCATAATGTTGAGGTCAAGTGTAGTGTGAGACGTTATGGTTCAGTTTATCATAAAGCATTTTCGATAAATATATATGTCTTTAATTCATTTCATTGGGTTCTGTCAATAGGTGTGGATGTTAAGAATGAGGTTATTGCTAATGTTGAAAGACGATCCGATATAAGAATCAAATTGATGGACTATTATAATAATAAGGAAAAATTACAGTATCTATTTGTAAGCAATGCTTTAGAAGTAGGTTTTCAATACAAAGTAGCTTGGTCAACTATGATATGGTGGGAAATTAGATGTAGAAACCAGCAACTTGAATGGTAGCCATGAGCAAGAAAGAAAGATGACACTGACTTGTGGTTGTTACATCATTTGCATGAAATATACACGTGTCCCACAAATCAAATATTACCTCATCATACACTAGTTGGTGCTCGGACGTTAGAGAGGATCCTTACATCAATGTTTATGGTTAACCACATCTACTGATTAAAAGAAATCATTGACATGTTGGTCAACCTAATTTGTCCATAAATGGATGATGACTTGGCTTGTCGACAGTGGGTGTGGTGCAACAGTTGTTGACTTGTCTTTTGATAGCTTGGCCAATTTCTTAGGGATATCTTAGATTTTTTGTTTATTTGGCTAAATATGTATAATAAGAATAAAATTAACTATATATGTATAGAGAGGAAAAACTGTGGTTAGGTGTTGAAAGTATTGAAATTAAGGTTGTTGAACAGTCGTGCACTAATAATGTATGTTTATTCATGTTGAGCCAAGTAGATTAAGTGGATAATGTGTCATGTTAGATAATTTAAGCGGTTGAATAACCGTTCACTTAAAGTGAACGATCATTCAAGCAATTATTCGATTATATTTATTTAAGGACGCATGATCCTACACGATGTTATTTTCACCATGATGCATAATTCACTTTGAAACTAATTTTATCATTATATCACATTATCAAAGAGAATTTCGAAGACCCATAGGTGATTTCTCAACAAGAGAGAGCATTTTGAAATAAATCTTCTATTAGGAAGAGAGGCAAGTATAAGCTATATTAACTTTTATGTTTAGATCAATTTTTGTGCCAAATATGTTGTTTTGATGATTATAATCTCTTGAGGAATGTGTTAGTTTGAGAATGAATAGATAAATATTGATTGATAAATATGTTGTGAATTTTTAAGAGGAATCTTGGCCATGAAATGATAAAAATCTGATTTTCATTGAAGTGATAAATCTAGTCAATTGATTTTTGGTTTTAGGTTGTTATTTTTATATGTAATGATATGAAAACTATGTTAAAATGCATTGTGACTATTTTGGTTGTATTTAGTGTAAGAAAAGCCAATCAAAGATGCCTAAAATTGTCATTCCTGAGGCAATATATGGTCGTTTCAAGAACATGAACAATCATATATCAATGTAAAATTATGGTGTGCATAGGAAATGCATGATTATTCACTGATGAGGGTAAAGACGTTGTACACAATGAAAAGTCATACATAGGACCCGTGCAATCATTTGTGATACATAAAATAGGATGTGATGAACACCTATGCAAAAGAGTGATGACTGCTCATATAAACATCATTTTTCCTTTTAAAGCTTACATACCGTCGTGAACATGAAGTTGGAGATTTGTTCATGATTAAAAAAAAAAAATTCAAGGAGACAAATGGGCATACGAGAAGTTAGAGCATGAATGATCGTGAAGGGAAGATCACAAATATTCATGCTAAATTAGGAGGAACACTTATTCACGGGTAATGCCCAATTGTGCATAAGAAAGAAAATAAACACATGTTCTAAATAGATGAACAACTGATCATAAAGTTGTCTTATGAGAATTTAAGAGATGATAAAGGTATGTTGAAATACTAAGACATGTTGGAGAGAGAGAATACAATAGGGTTAAAGTAATGAATTTTTAAAAGCATAAGACATCATAGACACTAGAAATGAGGATGTGCCACATCAATTGGTTGAACATAGTAAAGATGTTACATCATTATTAGTGGAACCAAGTTGATTGACTCCACACATAAAAGAGTTGCATTTGTTTAGCTAAATATGCCACGAGCCTAAGAGATTTAGTTATCTTGTGACTTCGCACGATGACGTACTGTTCATCAATAATGATGAGCTTATAACTTGCAATGATATTGTATCAAATCTAGATTTCACAAAATGGCTTAAGGCCTTAAAATTTAAGATAGACAACTTGGTGTAACACATGAAAACACATTAAATAAGCCTTATTCATTGAACTACCCACCAAAAGGACTTCATATAGATTGTTATTATAGACTATAGTGTCTATAGAATAATTCTTGAACAAATGACAATATATGTGATCCTTTAGCTTAAGGTCGTCGGATCATCTTGTACAAGATCGATTTGGTTTGAAATCACCCTAATATAGTCTTTGAGAAAGAATTATCAAAACTGTACTAATTAACTATATTGAGAAATGTATAAAGGTTATGATGGACATAATAATTGAATTGTATATCATATCATGTATAAAAAACTTAATTTTCATATTATGTATCGTGTATCATATTATATGATACAACTTTTAAAAAATAAAATAATAAAAAATTCTAATTAACACATAATCATCTTAAAAAATATCACAAACATTTTTAAAAATTTAAGGTTTTTCAGATACAATTTTACAACTTTATCATTTTCCCTAAAAATGTATATTAATCTGTATCAATAATATGTATCGTAATATATATATTATATGATATGTTCACTGTATCATATAATTTGTATACCTTATAATTTGAATAATTTTCTATTTGTATTATATTGTATTGTAGAATACATATCACATATCGTAAAATGCTAATACCTATATGATGAATCAATAGAGGATTCATCAAGCTTGAGAATCAGAGTAAATATCTTTATTAGGACACTTAACGAATGTCAATGACTACTTAAATCCTTGGTTATTGTGGGATTGAGTTGTTATTCATTTCAATGTTATCCGGTCATTGATAATAAGCATAAAGACATTTTTATAGTGGTTTAGCCTACTATTTAGAAATTTCCATCCACTATTATGTTATTAACAGTAAATACAAGTATTTATATACATTAGCAAACATCTCAGTCAACTGCCAAATTCACATCCTTGATAAAACGGTCCACGAGTCAATTTTATTCACCTTCTGCTTTTGTTCAGTAGGAGAGATCATATCATAATGGTTCCTGCTAGTCTGCTCTAAGGTAGAAGAATATTTGTCACAAATAAAACAAAGAACATGTTAGCAACTGAATCTAAGATCACAAATGTAAATCAACAACATGATAAGGATTTTTGTGTTTTATGTGATATATGATGGTCCGGTATATAATATATTTGGGTATTGGCTGCTACAAGTGTCTATATTTCATTATGAATGCTTGAGATTTATATGTTAAAATTGTTGTCACATACTTTTATTTAAGATTTAAACAATTTTTCTCTGAGAAATTTCAATGGACACTAATACTCATAAAATAGTGTCACCAGCAAATCTAATGATACTCTGAGGTAATACCTTACAACATGGTTTTCTTTCTTCTCAATTCTTGTACTTCATGGTTTCTTTGTCAAATCCAATTGTTGGGAATTGTTTTGCATACTCTTCAACATCATGGCGGAGTTTTGCAATCTCAGACTGGAAATCGGCAGAAGACTGCATTGTGGTTACAAAGTCTTTCAACTTTGTTCCTGGTTCAGGAAAACAACAGCATGTAACCACATTTTAGCAAATTTAAGCGACTGGCGAATCATAGCCAACTAAGATTAGAGTATTATGCAAACTAAAAAGCTAAAGCACGAACATCAGTGATGATAAAACATTGAAAAAAAAAAAACAGAAGCCTTTGGAGAATGAATCATAAAGATATTAGATATAATTAGGAACCTTTGGTTTGAGACTTGATCTTCACTGCCAATTTTACAGCAGAATCAAAGTATTCTGCCACCTTGGCAAAATCCTCCTCTACAAATCCCCTGGAAGTAAGAGCCGGGGTTCCTGCAGTGCAATTGGATTCATCAAGAAAAGTTATGAATGAAAAGATCACATATATACAATGTCATCACTGAAGAGCATGTACCCATCCTGATGCCACCAGGGACCATGGCAGACACATCCCCTGGAACAGTGTTCTTGTTGGCTGCAATGTGAACAGCTTCCAACACCTTTTCAACTCTTGAGCCATCAATACCCTGTAGAAAGAAAACCTCGTCAAAACATAAAATTATACTTTTCATTATCATAAAAGCTGATGATATCTGGAATGAATTATGAATAATAAATCAACAATCAAATTACTAGTTTCATGTTATGGTTACAACAAACAAAGAAATGGTTTCACATCTTTCAAAACTGATTTCTAAATTACAAAAGCTTCTATGTACTTAACAGTAGAAGTATGAAAAAGGTCTGATACCTTGTTCTTCAAATTCACCAATACTAAATGGTTCTCCGTTCCACCAGAAACAATTTCATACCCCCTCTCAACCAGAGTCTGCAAAATTGGCATTTTCAGTAATTAAAACACCAAAGCCATGTCAGAAGACCTAACACACTGATGAGAGGAAATTATCGGTTTTGAAATTCTTAAATATTTGAGTGAGAGAAAGCTATGTTAATGTGATCTTTGATTTAGTAACAAATTTAGCCACATGTAATGCATCATACCTGTGCAAACTTTGAGCAATTACTGAGAACTTGCTCTTGATAGGTTTTGTACTCTGGAGTAGTGGCCTGCATCCATGCAAGTCAATGAATATAAACAGTGGGTTTATATTCATATAAAATTTTTTCAATTAAAAACCTCTCACTGGTTAAGGAACTTGGCATTGGGCCAAAACTATCAGAAATAATTAAATAATAGAAGAAATTTAAAAAATTGCAAAAAGTGTGATTGGAAAGGACAAGATTCCTCTACTCTCCAATACATAATTATGCAAGGTCATTTCAATTCATTCTTACTTTAAATTGCCTCCTATGTACTGTAATCTTAAACTACAATTTATATAGATCAATTAATAATTACAAGAATTTGTTTGTTTTTGTGAATCCATAGCACTAGTCAAGAGTTTTAATATAATGGTACAATGTCACCTGCCGTCAGTTATTCTATGGAAAACCCACTGAAAGCAATTCATGCACATGTAAAGAAACTGGCTTGTGCCCTGATTGACAGAAGATGAAACACTCTCAAAAACCATTTTAGCATTTATCATGCTACAAAAATCCAAGGTGGAAAGTGGAGTCAACAAACCTAATTTCAATAGGTAGAGTCATTGACACACATCCTTTCTCATCATTCAATTGTTTAATGGAGGTCTTCACTTATCTTTTTGTATTAATAAAGTTGTTCAAGTTTGAGAAAATATTGCAAGAAACACACCTGTTTCAAGGCTACTGCTAAACCAGTAATTGTGTGGTTGTGGGGGCCACCCTGGAGTCCAGGAAAGACTGCCTGATTGATTTTGTCTTCAAAATCATACAATACCTTCAGGAAGAACACAGAAAAGTTAATCTTTCTTCCATTTTGAACAACATAAAGTTCATTTAAAAATTACAAAAGAAGAACTAACATTTGATCTAAGGTACTCACCTCTTTCCCCTGTTTGTCAGTCTCTTTTACCCCCTTCCTAAAGAAAATCATAGCTCCACGTGGTCCACGAAGTGACTTGTGAGTTGTGGTAGTCACTATGTCAGCATAATCAAAAGGTGATGGGATAACACCAGCTGCTACCAAACCACTAATGTGTGCCATATCTGCCAACATTATAGCTTTTTGTTTGTTGCAGACCTGTTAGAACACTTAAAAAATGTAACCCCATCCTCAGACTGTCAAAACAGGAGAAAACCAAGGAATCGATGCATGACTATGATGACTTGACCATATACATTAATTACCTTGCGAATATGAGCATAGTCATACAGGCGTGAATAAGCACTCGCACCAGCAACAATCAATTTTGGCCTGAAGAGAGTGGCACTTTTCTCCAGCTACAATTCAATGATTCTGATGTCAGAAAACCTTATACTGACACATAGGTAGATGGATATAGACATAATCACAGATGTAAGCACTAATATGAAATCTAATCACATCCAAGTGTAGAGACTAGTTTCTGTCCATGACAAGTTAAAGCCCGTGAGGAAATCCATCTTTTCTCAGACTAATCACATAAAGGTAGTAAATCTAATGACAATGGATGATATATAGCTTGAAGATTTTGAATTGTGAAATCAATATGTAAAAATATTTTGTGAGTTGCATGAAGTTTCCATAGCAGTCCTCATGTTTACAAAAGACACATGTTGAATCCCTGCGTGACCATAAAACAGTAATCCGTTTAGCAGTATCTTTACCCATGTGTGAAAATCAGAAATTGTCATTCAACTTGTTACCAATAAAGAATGACAACTAAAGGTAATGATAGGTTATGGAATACAATTTAACGTCAATTCTCCAAATTTCGTGCACAAAACATATAACCCCTTTTTTTCAGGATTAAATCTATTCTGCACAGCATGTCTTCTTACATTAAAGAGCAAAGTTATGTTCACTCCTTCTGCTTGCTGAGAAGAACTACATATACTCTCACCCAGGACATCAATAATATGTGACGAATGGAACATAATGGAAGCATGCATATGGACCTGAAACTACCACAATATAAAAGTTGCTTCTACCTGGTCATAGTCTATGTAGCCAGTGCTCTCATTCAATCTATATGGCATTGTCTCAAAAAATATGGAAACAGCAGATATCTTTTTGGTATCTGTCTGCACAATAACCAAAAAAGAAAAAGAAAAAATGAGGGATTAGGAGGGTATAATGTGACAATTGTCCCTGTAAAATGAACAAATAATAGTCAAAAGACCAACGGATTTCCTCTATTGAAAAATTAGATCCAAGAAAGAATAATAAGGTCCTTTGGTGATACTACAATTCATGCAGATTTTACAATCTCTTTTAGGAAAAGAAGTGTAAATAGTGAATTAATGCATGACAAGCGTGAAAGACAGACCCTTCAAGGATCCAGGAATATCACAGTTCAGGCCTAACTGCTTGAGCATAGCTTCTTACAATTATTGCACATTAACTCGCAAGTCACACAATTAAACACTGTGGGCTATGATACAACACAAACCAAAGTGAAAAATTTTCCCCATTTACGAAAGGTGATTAAATTACAACGAACGAGAGAGACAGTTTTCAATAGTTAGGTAGCAGAGATTGATTCTGCAGTCAGAAAGAGTGCCTGTGTCCTGGATATTAAATTTGAATTTCAACCAAGATTAAAGATAAGTTTTATGTTTCTTCTGTACAAAAAAATTATAGCAAGAACGTCAGTTTCACTGAAAAGAGAATTACATATTATTGGATGCCAAATTATCTTACAACTGTTTTCAAGTGAGATATGTGAAGTGGATACAGGTACAAAGTTAAAATACTGTGTCAATTATGGGGCAAATCAAATAAGAATGGAACACACCTGATAACCATGTGATAGATGTCCACCGTGAGGGAGGTCAAGTGCCATGATCCTGTCATGAGGCTTTAACAATGCAGTGTAGACTTGGAAATTAGCAGGAGACCCAGAGAGGGGCTGCACATTCACTGAGCAAAAGGGCATAATAAATACGGGAAAGCAATAAGACAATAGCAAATTACAAAACTCATCTGGTAAAAGGTTCTCTTCCTCATGATGCCATTAAATAACCTCTCTCTTTGTCATTAAAGCATACTCTTAAAAGATGCAAAAGAGATTAAAGCTCTTAAATTCATTGCTGACTCATAATTTCCAAATGCATCATAAGTTTGTCCCAAAAAAAATATCAAGTTTCATATTGGTGTGCTTATGTTGGCATTGTCAGCAAATTAATCAGAATCTGTGGTTAAAAGTGAGCAAAGAACAGATATTAGTCAAAGTTATCCTTGCCATACATAAATGACATAAATTCACCTCCCCACTTTGCAGGATCCAACCGAAATGCTTCCAAAGCTCGTTTTTGACACAAGGATTCGGCCATATCAATATACCTGAAAATTGAAAGCTCCATGATTTTAGCATCCAAGTAAAACAGAAAATTTAACAAGAAGATTCGAAGAATGCAATTATGTAATTTGTCAGTCAATTAAATCAGTGTATACTTATAACAACTAGTGTTACAACTAGAGAAAAAATAGAATGAAACTGTTCAACATACTCGTTTCCTCCATAGTATCGTGCACCAGGATATCCTTCACTGTACTTGTTGGTCATGACAGAACCGACAGCTTGCATAACCGACACTGAGGTGAAGTTTTCTGAAGGAATGAGTTCAAGTCCCTTCAAAAACACACAGTTTATTTCAGTAAGCTACCTAATTATAAACTAGTAGTGACCTGATAGAAACTTAGTAACTGCAAAAATTGAAATGAAATTAAGCATACTTAAGATTCTTCAGATTATTACCCATAATTAAACAACTTCATGGAAAACAGAACCTCAATAACATGCTGCAAAGTATTAATCCAGTTGCAGCAAAAAATGGTCTCCCTCACAGAAATCAACTATCTAAACAAAAAAACTGATATTAAATTACCTTCCATTGTCTGGCCTTTTCGAGTTCAATGATGTCAGCAATCTCAGGATCAACAACCTCAAGTGGAGCATTCAGTTGTTTTGGCCACTATAAAGATAACAAAATAGAAACACTATGAAGTATGAACAACAACAATCTACAAATGAAAATAAACAACCACGTATATATATACACACTTACAGTGACCCCAGTTTTCTCTTTCTCGTAGAAAGCTTCATTTGGCAAAGATGACTGAAGAAACAAACAAAATAAGAATCCCAAGAAAATGAGCCAATTCTAAGTTCAAAAAGAGTAAAGATTATAAAAAGAAGAAGAAAAACCATGTAATAGAGAGTGGAGCCATTGAAGAGAGGACGAATGGGTTTGTCAAAAGAGGAGGAGAGCCTACGAAACGCCAATGCCATGGCCATTTTTTGGTTGCCTCTCAATGCTTCAAAGGTGAGTTAGTTTATCTTTTTTTGTAAATGAGTGTTATATCGTTATGTTGAAGAGATTTCTGGTTTTGTCGTTTGTTCAGCGTACTTGGTTGTCTTTCGTCTCATCTTTCTCAATCCTCCCTCGCCAGTCCAGCCAAATTTAGCCACCACTTTCTTCCTAAATTAAAATCTTTAAATATAAGAGATTTCAAATGAAAATTAAATCTTAATTGAGGAAGTAAATCAGTAATTTAATTTCCCAAATATTTGATGCAAAAGATGAAACAAATCATTTACCAGTCATTCCCCTAATGAAACAGTATTAAAGCCTTGATAACTCAAGTATTTTAATTAGTAAAAATGGCTAATAAAGGATTTTTTCAAAGAAAAAAGTATTTAAAATTAAAAAAAAAATTTATTATTGGAAATTAAATTGAATTATATAAACATTTGTTTAGAGAGAACAAGAGCAGCCATGAAATCCCTATCCAAAACCCACCATATGTTAGCCACAGAGTGAGTCGAAGGATAGGATAGGGTGGTCTTGTGAGACATATTTAGCCACATAAGCTTTGATTTGAATGGTTATTTTACCAACTCCACTCAAGCTTTCGTGTCACTTTTCATGTTCTCAAACTTAGCTCATCAAGCCCTTAGAGCCATAACCCTTAACCAGAGAACTAAGTAGACTTAGATTATCCTGGCCCAAAAAGACCACAGCAATTTTAGGTGCTGCCCTTGATTTGGCTTTCTTATTACAATTTCTTTGTTGGAAACAAGTTTTCAAGTAGCGTGAAATTGAAGAAAAAGCACAGAGCGCACTGTAGCCTTCATTCTCAAGTAAATTACTCGTTTCATGGGACTTCAAATCACTAGTTAGGCTAATAGGAGCCAACCCGTTTTAGCTAGCAATAGTCTAAGCGATTCAATATGAGGAAGCCTTGCTGTTTACAGAACACTGAAATCATTTCATTAACCTACTCTCAAACAATTTTGCTGTTTTCATGCTCTATCACTATCCCATCTTCGTCCCAGAAAACGAATGCAACACAGAATTAAACTTGTTTAGTCTTCAAATGGTTTGTCATTTTATAACAACTGTGTGCAAAAACATCGAAATCTGAATATGGGAATTGCAAGATAAACCTATATCGACACAAAATAATTTAGGTATGTCTGTGGCCACAAGGTTCCTCTAGGCCCAGGCCCGTGACAAAAGTTTTCAAGAATGAACAACTACTATCTAGTACAGGCAGATGTTTAAAAAGCTTGCAATTGAACATAAACCAACTGAGCCATTCCAGCTTAACTTGCAGAAAGGAGGTATATAATAATCTTATAAAATCTGAATTTTCTCTTATCACAAATTCTTGATGGAAAAAATTATTAGTAATAATAACAATAAGCCAACATTTACAAACCACACCGCACCAACCTGGCAATGAAGTTGGGTTTTTTATTATCCACTCTCACGAGAGATGAGAAAGCATTAAAGGCCTCAACGTTTTCTTAAAAAAAATATAATATAGGGTTTTTAATGCTTTTTTAGGGGTAAAGAAAAATATTAAAACCATAATTGATAACCTAAATGCAGGCAGGTGTATAATACTTATAAAAAATATTAGAGGCATTATGAACTTTATGTTATATATAAGGTGGATTTCCACCGCGTAAGCAAGTTTGATGTGGGAACGCATTAAAAATTTCGGTGGCTCATGATTACATGAAGTGTAAGTTTAAAGACTGAAAGGCTAATACATTTAATGTTTGGAGGGCTGCCTTTATTGTAGGAAGAGAGTTGGCAATGTATCTCTTGAGCCATTTACACAAAGATTTATCTATATAATTTCAAATCCTTCTCTTTCAATAGGATCATGTATCTTCAGCTTCTCACTTTCGTCTCTTCTCTTCAAGCTACATAAAAATTTCAACTATATATAATTTTTTCTTTCAATTTGCAATAATAAATATTCATTATATTATTGTTGTATATATGGTAGGTTTTTCCACCACTCGAAAGGAAAGCAAGAAATTTTGATGGGAATGCATTTAATGAAAAGTAGGAATGGGAATGAAAACTGGGAGGTAGAATGATATTATTGGCTATGGGTAATGAAATTTGTCGATATAAAGAAGCTTCCCACTCCCCCGCTCCCCCCCTTCTTTTACTGCAATATCCATTTTCTCTATCCATCAAAGAATTTAATCATATTCCGTTTTGAAGAGTATCATCTTTCTTTTATTTCTCTTTTCAAATTATTAATATTATAACACATAATCAGTTTAGATATATTTTAATATTAGTTATCTTTCAATTATATTATTATTTTGATTGTATATTACATATATATATATCTCAGTTATAATATTATCCTATTTATAAAAATACAAAATACAGATATTTTAATTTCTCATATTCTTCTATTTAATTTTTATTTATAATTATATTTTATTTACAATCAGAAGTTTGTAAAATTATGAATCTAGACCTGAAATCTAAATATCATTTGAATACATATTTATATTATAATAATTGAATCCGATTTGCAACCTGAAGTTTGTAAAATTGTAAGAATATATATATATGGACCTAAAGTCTCGAGTTTCATCAAAATATTTATTTTATAATAACTATATCATATTTGCAACATAAAATTTGTGTAAATTGTGAAAAATACGGACTTGAAGTCCAAGATATAATTAGAATACATATTATAATATTCTGAATACTAGTTACAAAACTAGAAGTTTTATAAATATGAGATAATATATGAACCTAAAGTTTTCAAAAATTAATCCCAATATTTTCTCTATAAAATCAGTTATTTTGTAAATATGAAATAATATTTAAACCTAAAGTTTCAAAAAGTAACTCCTATATATTGTCTACAAAACCAAAAGTTTTGTAAATATGACAATATTTGAATCTAAAGTTTCTAAAATTGGAGGGATAATATTAAATCGGCTTTTTAAACAATTCCCCACCTAGAATTTATGAGTTTTGAGAAAGTGATTGAATAAAATGTCTCAGAAGGATAAATCTAAGACCATTATTTTATCAGTATCTCATCTCTAAAAGTTTGCAAATTGAATATGTGGATATAATGATAAATCTACTAGATTCGTGGAGAAATTTAAAAGATAAATTTGAACATCTGATTCAATAATACTCTCAATGGCTTTGTAATTTAGTACAACTCTACGATGTTTATAATTTTTCTCAAATTGAGATAATTTACAAGAGAAAATATTCTCCATATTTTATTTTTTTAATAATATGTTCCTATAGTAACATTATCGAGAAAAAAAATTATGAATTAATATTTTCTCATTAATGAAAAACTATCAAACTTGCCTCACAAGTATTGCATCATTCCCAAAGTAAACGCAACTACCAGAAGTAATTATCATGAATGTGAGTAAGATCATGGGTGAAATAATTTTTGATCTGAAGATAGTTATAATAAAAAATTTCAGTCATACCACCAAAAGTGGACTAAGACTGAAATGAAATAAAGAATAATGCAAAGTAAATCACAAAACAATAGACGTGGTCATAAATGTTATTGGTTGTGTATCTGAAGTACACACAAACATTGGGTGGATCTATATTAAACATCCATAAAAATTAAATTTTTGAGGATTTAGATTCTATCAATCTAATGAATCTTGGTGTTTCAAAACTTTTTTCAAGGATAAAAATATGGGTAACTTGAATAGTGACATGAATGTCCAAGATTTTTATAATTAAAATCAATCATATATAATTATTTTGGAGTCATAAATATTATTTTGTGTTTTATTATCATGTTCTCCTTCCTTTCAATATTTTGCATACATTATGACAAACATAATTTTTACATGAAAGGAAATAGACTTCGAAATTAAAACATTGACTTCAAAAACTGATGATGGAGACATGTGTTTGGTGGATAGTGCGACAATAAACACTGTAAGCGAAAATAATACAAATCCAAGATCACAGGAAAAACATACATGATTTACTAAATTTGACAATTGATGATGATTGGTGATTTGATGCACTCCTAGGAGTATCCATAATACACTTTGTTGAATTTGCTTCCAAGTTTTCTGTAAAAATTCTTCCAGAGAATAAAAGAGAAAGAATACTGTGTTTTTTTTGTTTTTAGCGTAAGAGTTTTATTTTTTTCACCCAATGGAAGTTACGTCAGTTTGAATAAAGAAGGAGAATGACAATTATCTTTAATAACTGTCAAAGGTAATATTGGAATTATTACATATTATGGGTTAATACTATATTTGCAGCCCTATGGATCGGGTTAACCCATCAAGGGTGAACCGGATCCAATATCTCCCACTCACACATGACGGGGTGATCCAAATCATAATACTCTTCCACATAAATCTTACAGAACAGAGTAATTCATACTAACAAATGTGTCGTGCAACCTTGCGAGCAACCTACACTTGGGAGCTAATTTACTATGCATCTATTAGGAATAACATAGTCATTTCAACCCAAAATAAAAATAAAGCGTTAGTCTCGTAATACCCCAGACTTACTCAATAGCACTAGCTCCCTTTAATTCTTCATTTATTATTGTGTTATATTCGTATGTATCCACAATCAAGTCCAATCTCTTATATGAGTGACATGACCGGCCGACCAATGGACACACGTAATATATAAGTCTTCCTCTTTTACTTGAAATTTTCAATTTCAACCTAGCTGCTTTTCTAGTCATGTTCCATAGACCGAATCATTCATGGCCATAAGTTCCAAGCTAAGATAGCAACACTAAGAATAACCATCAAATAACAATAAAGAGTTAAAGGGTACCAACATGAGGTAATCCTCATAAAGTTTCACACAGTGAAGGAGTAGGGATTCATCATTCCACTACTTTAAACAGTTGTCTTATTTATGCACACATGGTATGAATCATGTGCTACAATGTGTATCTTTTCAAAATGTCATTATCAATATTGTATAGATTTTAGTTCAGTCACTGCACTCAATGCCTAACCTGAGTCTTAATCATTTCTTCAATCTTGCAGGTATCTTTATCAATTGAGAACTCACATATGACATTCACAAGTTATTTGGATGTGGGGAATCCAAATCGGTTATTTTCAAATTTATTAAGTCATGACTTTATCTTGATTAATCATCAAGGCGACATATCTAATAATTAATTTCTTAAACAATTCTCATATTCTAAGTGTGCTCTTTTAGCGGCATCAATCTCAAAAAACATGTCTTATCTTTGCACGTTTTCCTCAACGTCAAAGGTGATTGCTCATGTGAGAAAACCAATCAAACTTGTGTGATATTATCATCTTGTTGAGTTTTTCAAAAATAATGTGTATATCTATAAACACCAAGAATTCAAACACATAAATAAAATAAATTCAAATTCTTTGATATTCTAATGTTGTGTTACAAGTACAATAAATACTCAACAAGTCATCTATCATATTCTAAGCAAGCCAAGAGACTTAACATGTGTAAGATATACATATCTTAGAATCGGTTTAGTTAAAGGATCAACAATCATGTTAAATGTAGAAATATATTGTACCATCACTTCCTTTTTCGAAATGATGTCTCTAACAAAGTTATATCTGGCGTCAATATATTTGGTTTTATTGTGGAATTTGGGATCCTTTGTGAAAGCTATCACAACTTGATTATCACAATGCATAACTATAGGACCAACTGCTGCATCCAGTATACCTAAATTCTTAAAAAATCTTTTCAACTAAACAGCTTCTTGCTCAGCAATAGAACATGCTACAAATTCTACTTCTATTATGGACAAGGTTACGCACATTTATTTCTTACTGCTCTAAGATATGACACCATTTTGGAGTAAGAAAACATAATCAAAAGTTGATTTGCGTTGGTCCAAATCACCACCCCAGTCCGCATCCAAATAGCCAATGATACACAAATCTTTTCCTTGGTAGCACAAACAATAATTCACAGTGTCTTTCAGATATCTCAATATCCTTTTAACAACCTTCTAGTGTTTCTTTCCTAGATTCAATTGATATCGACTAACAAATCCTACAGTGAAACATATATTAGGGTGAGTACACATCATCACATACATGAGACTTCAAACCGTATTTGAATAAGGTATTAGGGACATTTCATTTATTTTGTTTTGAGTCTTTGGATACAAATGTTGGCTCAACAATTGCCTTTTGACATACGATTATCTACGGGCTTGCAGTTTGCCATGTTGAATCGTTCTAGAATCTTTTGGATATAACGCTCTTACGACGAGCTAAAAGTCTCTTTAAACAATCCCTTTTGATTTTTATACTTAAAATATAATCTGCTTCACCCATATCCTTCATGTTAAAATTTACGGATAACTAATTTTTAATGATCATCACATATTCCAAATCACTCACAACTATTAGCACATCATCCACATAAAGAGATATGATTACAAATTTGTCATTAGACTTTTTGACATACACACAGTGATCTTGTTCTAACATCTTAAAATTATAAGACAATATCGCCTTATGAAATTTTAAGTACTATTGTCTTGATGACTGTTTTAAGCCATATATTGATTTTTGGAGTTTGCATACTTTACACTATTGGCCTTTTACCACAAAACCTATAGGCTGATCCATGTGGATTTCTTCGTCAAGCTCTCCATTAAGAAAAGCTGTTTTGACATCCATCTGATGCAATTCTAAATCTAAATGTGCTATTATAGCTAGAATGACACGGATTAAAGTAAACCTCACAACAGGTGAAAAAGTTTCTTCATAATCTATACCTTCTTGTTGGGTATAGCCTTTTGCCACTAGACAAGTTTTGTATCTATCTATTGAGCCATCCGCCTTTCATTTAATTTTGAGAATTCATTTATTCCCAATGGGTTTTTGACCCAACGGTAAGTCCACTAGACTTCAAACTCGGCTAAGTTTCGTGGATTTCATTTCTTCCTCTAATGCTTCTTGCCACTTTTCCCTATTAAGGGATGATAGAGCTTCTTTGATATTTTTAGGCTCATTGTCTTCAGAAGAAGCAGTTATGAAAACTTCATTTTCAATTTTGAAACGTCTTTTGGGGATTCGAGAACGTTCGCTTTTACGTAATTGAGGGTCTTCGCTCCCACTATCCAAAATAGGTTGGAGCATAACCTTATTACTCCTACTATCCGTAATAGGTAGGGATATCGTCTCTTGTGATATAACTAAAGGTCGTTGAGACGAACCTTTTCCACATTCCTCATCTGTTTCATACAGATGAAGACTTTATCAATATCACCCTTTTTAAGAAATTCATCTTCTCTAAATGTCACATCTTGAGATTCTATTTCAGTCATTTTTCTATTAAAGTCCTCTCCTATGAATAGTACCCTTTGGAGTGTTCAGAGTATCTTATAAAAATACACATCTTGCCTCTTGGACCTAATTTTCTGAATTTATGGAATTTGTCATGTATATATGCAGCAGCCTTCCAAGGGCATATCATATTTAATTCAGGTTTCCTACCTATCCATAATTTATAAGGAGTGGAAGTTACTGACTTAGTGGGCACAAGGTTAAGTATATAAGTCGTAGTCAATAAAACATCTCTTCAATACAAAATTGGAACATTCGCTTGTGCCATCATAGACCTAACCATTTCTAATAGAGTTCGGTCCCGTCTCTCTACTACACTATTTTGTTGTGGAGTTTTGGGAATCGTTAATTGCCTCAAAATTTCTTTTTCACTATATAATTCCTTAAATTCGTTAGATAAATATTCACGGCCTCGATTAGTTCTCAAGGCTTTTATCCTTTTGTCTAATTGATTCTCAACCTCATTCATATAATGTCTAAAGCATTCTATTGTTTCTGACTTATGGGAATCTAGTAGACATAACCAAAACGTGAATAATCATCTATACAAGGGATGAAATAAAATGCTCTTTTTCTAGCTCTAACATTCATAGGGTCGTAAATATCTGATTGCACAAGTTTCAAAGGAACTTCAGCTCTAACAACTTTGTCAAAAAATTTTCTAGTAGTTTTTTTTGCTAGGCAATGCTCACAAGTAGGCAAATCTAATTTTGTGACAGGTCCTAATAAACTTTCATAGGCCACTCTGTTAATTCTTTCTTGGCCAGTGTGCCCTAATCTAGCATGCCATTTATTTGCATCCACATATAGACTATTAAAAGTTGCAGATAATGAAAAACTAACAGAATTATCATTAATATAATACAAGGTGTCCAGTATCATAAAACCCTTGGATAGAAATCCACATTCATAAAACATATCATCATAATAAAGTTTAACCAAGTTTCCAGAGAAAATAAAGCAATATTGATAAGGCCATTAATTGTTACTATTTTGATTTATAATTCCCTTGTGTTGTGTGAAAATTTGATTCAATCTAATAGAATTACTTATCTTTTTGCTTTTAGGAAGCTTTGAGCAATTTTGGAATAATTTAGGCCAAAAAGATGAAAAACTGAAGCAGATCTATTAATCTGAAATTTTCGTAATGCAGACTAGGCGTGGGCACGTGAAAGATGAGAGCAGAATTCGGAAAACAGATCTGAACGCCCAGATTAGCTGCAAGAGTCCATAAAATATTAAGATTTGCTTCCTAGGAAAGGGATAATCACCAGCTGGAAAAGAGGATTAATTGAGCTAGATAAGGAAGGATATTTTTTGAGGAAGGATATACACTTTTACTACATATCTTTTCCTTTCTTTTAGGGAAGATATGTATCACTTTGCTTGATTGGATTAGGAGATTAAGATTCACTTTCAATTTCCAGATTTTTAGTAGAAGAAGACAATATATATACTCTTATTTTTATTTGAGAATTATCAACTATTGTACTTAGAGAATTAGAGAGAAAAACATGGTCTACAGTGGCTGAATAATTTATCTTGGTTGAAGGGATCTGAAACCATGGAACTACAATGATTGTGAGATTTATTCTTGTTCTTTAATGTATCTTTTAATTATTTGAGTATTGGTTATCTTTCTGAATTATTTTTCATGATTGTGTTGGTTGATTTCTAAGGTGCGCAATTAGTTTATCAATTAATATAATCTATTGCTAGTTTAGGTGCTGAATCCGTAATTGTTCAATCCACCTAATCGAAGTGGCAACTAGGTTTATCGTTTGCTGCGTCAGAAACTTTAAATCCTAGGAAAATAATCAACTGGATTAAATGCAACATCGTACGTTTGTGTTGTCTTGCTTCGTTGGTCTTTCTAATTCGTAATGCTATTGTTTAATTAAATTCGAGATCGTATCCGAATTATTAATCAATAAGGGTTAATTGGAATACATGTGTTTGGTTAACTAATCGTAAGGAATGACAGGTAAATTTAATACCACAACGAATATTTGAATAATTAATTTGATATTTTTGGTTTCGATGATCAATCGTAGTTCCAATGGTGGATGTGACCGAAGACTAAGGTTTGTTAAATCGATTTATTCCTTTTAGATTATTTTACTGAATTTTTAATTAGTGTTTTTCATTATAATTTGCATTCACTTCAAAACCCCCCTTTTTATTTATTTGTTTCGATTTATTTGTGATGACATACTAATCAAAGCTCTTCGAGGGAACGATCCCTACTTTCCTTTACTACATTTTTGTTGCAGAAATTTAGGATTTAATTTGGGTGTCAACGACAGCACGTACCAAATTTTGGCGCCGTTGCTGGGGAGTTTTTAATTTGTATGTTCATTACATGATCTTTGAAACAAGCTAGTTTACAGTTTGATCCAAAAATTGAAAAGACTGCAAAAGGGCTGAGAAAAGAAGCAAAAAGGAGACTGTACGCACATAGATCTGCTTACGAAACAGAGGAAAACATGGCTGAAAATTGGACTTTAAGAGAGCTTGCTGCTCCAGATTTAAATCAACAACCACACTGCATTACTTTTCCGAATTTAGATGTTAATACCACATTCGAATTAAAATCTGGACTAATTCATCTTTTACCTATTTTTCGTGGTTCTACAGGTGTAGATCCTCATAAACATTTAAAGGAATTTCATGTGGTGTGCACCGGAATGAAACCGAATGGAGTGACCGAAGAACAAATCAAGATGAGGGCTTTTCCATTTTCTTTGAAAGATGATGCATAAGATTGGTTGTATTATCTACCCACTGGAAGTATCACTACTTGGCATGAGATGAAAAAATTATTTTTGTAGAAATTTTTTCCAGCATCAAGAGCAGCCAGCATAAGGAAAGAAATTTGAGGCATTAGGCAGCAGAGTAGAGAGTCTTTATACGAATACTGGAAGCGTTTTAAAAAACTCTATACGAGTTGTCCACATCACCAAATTAGTGACCACCTGCTTATTCAATATTTCTACGAAGGACTTCTATCAAATGAGAGAAATATGATTGATGCAGCGAGTGGTGGAGCATTGGCTGACAAAACACCTGAAGCAGCCCGAAATTTAATTGTAAATATGGCGTCGAATTCACAACAATTTGGGAATAGATTAGACCATTCATCTCGACGTGTTAATGAGGTAAATGTATCTTCTCTTGAAAGACGACTTGATAATCTAACTACTCTTGTACGTCAAATGGCTGTAGGAAAAATGGAGGCAACAAAGGTTTGCGGAATCTGTTCATTAAGAGGACATCCAACTGATATGTGCCCAACACTTCAAGATGACTGCTCTGAACATGCTAATGCAGTTGGTGGATTTTTAGGACAGCAGCAGTGAAGTCATAATTATAATCCTTATTCGAATACCTACAACTCCGGTTGGAGAGATCATCCTAATTTTCGTTATGGGAATGCAAATGTGAATCAGCCTTCGAATAATTTTCAGCCGTATCAGCAGCCTTATATTCCTAGACAACAACAACCAATCCAAAATTTTTATTCAGGTACATCTCTTAAAGATATTGTTAAAACTTTGGCTACTAACACTATGAAATTTCAGTAGGAAACCAGAATCAATATTCAAAATCTAGAAAATCAAATAAGTCAGATGGCTACTACAATCAGTAGGCTGGAAGCACAAAATTCAAGCAAATTGCCGTCACAAACTATAATGAACCCAAAGGAGAATGTTAGTGCCATAACGTTGAGGAGTGGAAAGGAGTTGGAGGTGCCGATTAAAGCACAACCTGCACTAACACGGCCAGCAGAAAACAGAGAAAAAATGGCAGCAGAAAATAATTCTTCCGAAAAGGTAGCGACAGGTAAACATCTTTCTTTTAGCGAATACAAACCTGTCCCTCCTTTTCTTGAAACTTTAAAACTGAAGTACGAACGTAATGCGGATTTATATGAGACCTTTCGAGACTGTGAAGTCAATATTCCACTGTTTGATGCAATAAAACAAGTGCCTCGCTATGCTAAATTTTTGAAAGAGCTGTGTACATTGAAAAGAAAGCAAAAACTCAAAAGGTATAAAAAAATAAGGGTAGGAGAAAATGTTTCAGCCATAATTCGTAAAAATCTTCCTAAAAAATGCAAAGATCCAGGTATGTTTTGCATCCCTTGCACAATAGGAGGCACCAAAATTGAAAAAGCCATGTTAGATTTAGGAGCATCTATTAATGTAATGTCATATTCTATTTATTCTGCTCTTAATCTTGGACCTTTAGAAAAAACTGTCACAGTTATTCAGTTGGCCGATAAATCAAATGTATATCCTAAACGGTTAATTGAAAATGTTCTTGTTCAGGTTACTGATAAATTAATTTTTCCAGCTGATTTTTATATTCTTGACATAGAAAATAATGACCAATCTGCACCTATTTTGCTAGGAAGACCCTTTCTGAAAACAGCTAAAATGAAAATTGATGTTCACAAAGGCACATTGACCATGGAGTTTGATGGTGAAGCTATCCAATTTAATATTTATGATGCTATGAAATATTCTGATGTGGATTTTCCTATATATTTAGTTGATTTAATTGATTCTCTAGCGCAGGATATACTTGATGATGATGATGAGTTAAAGGTGGCTAACCATAAAAATATTTTGAAAGAAAGAGATGAATTTAAATTAATTTCAGATGTGCAAAATACAGGGACAGAGATGAATGAGCTCAGAGAGTTGAAAAATACAGGTAATTTATTTTATATTGAGCTGCCAGTGCCTAATGAAAAATTGTTACCTTTTATTTTGTAGGCACTAGAGCTGGAGCTGAAATCTCTTCCAAATCACCTCAAATATGTGTACCTTGGAGATGGGGAAACCTTACCAGTGATCATTTCCAACAAGTTAAATGAGCAGCAAGAAGAGAAACTGGTGCAAATTTCGAAGAAGCTAGAGATTCAGAGCTTAGCGACATCAAAAGTATTTCAAGTTAATGACCATAGACTCAAACTGTTTTACAAAGGAGTGCCAGCTGAAAACATCAGAGAAGTGGAGTTGAAAGATCCTGAATAAATAAATGAAGGCATTACGTCGAACCGATGACTGTAAACAAAAGCGCTACTTGGGAGGCAACCCAAGCTTTCAATCTTATTTTAACTAATGCTTCAATTTTAATTTTCTAGACATTTGCTTTAATTTCGGTTTATGTGTTCCAATCTTAGTTTTAAATTTCAGTTTTAGGATTTTTGGATATTTAATTAGCAATTATTTTATGATTTTTGCTTAGGTTTATTTTAATTTATTTTCATGTTACTGTTCAATCATCTTCTTCCTCCTGCCAGGTTCCAGTGAACTGTCTGTAAATGTTCATGGGGGAGAAATCTGCATTTTGGTGTTCTGGAACTGGGTCATATGCTTCTGTCAAAAGTCCAGCTTCTGCTTTGCTATTTTCTTAAATTCAAGGGGGTCATATGATTTAGTGTGATTATAAGGCTGGGTTTATTTGCTTCCAGAGACTATATTCGCCAAACCTACGCTTCACAATTTCTCTCCAACTAAAATAAAAACCTAGCAGCCCTTTCCTCATTCTACAATGCCATGGTCAGAACCCATTCACAAGCATCAAAGAGCAGCAAAAACCCACCCATCGGAGGCCTCCTACACCAGAGCTGTTATCAAAATTTGAAGAATCCTCCATCAATTGCAACTTTCCAAAAATTTGAACTACTGTTCCTTTTCCCCAAATCCAGAGAAGTCTTCTTTCCCTTTTCTTTTAAATTTTAGTTCTCATTATATTCTGTTTTGTTTAAACATTAAGGACAATGTTTGGTTTAAGTGTGGGGGAGAGTTTATTTGTGTTTTATTTTTCTGCTGTTTATTTTCTATTGTGTATTATTCTGTCCTTCAGTTTTATTTTTTTTATTTATTTTTTTCTGCTCTGTTTTGTTTACGTGTTCTGTTCTTCTCTGCTCTAGTCTTCTCTGTTATGCTTTTATTCTATTCTGTTTCTCTGTCAGTTTTTTTTTTTGTTGTTTTGTTTTTCTTGTGTTAGGCGTATTCTGTTATGCCTAAAATTTTTGCTTTGTTTTGTCTATGTTGCTGCTCCTTGCTGGATAGAGTTTGATTTTTATGGCAGCTGGTGTGTCCTTCCCTATTTTTAGTCAGCTAAACAGTCCATTAATCTCACTTTGAATGAATTAATTTGTATGCATGCCTTGGAATTTAGCCGATTCAATAAGAGAGCATTGTACACTTATTTGTTAGACTAATTAGGGGTATGCACTTAAACAAATTTTGATAATTGAGTGCTCAAGTTTGTTTGAAGTTGAGGTGAATTTATTTAACTCGTGAGTTTTGAGCCGAAAAAGATTGAAACATTCATATCAATCTATATTTTCTTTGATGAGTGATATTCTCCCATGTGAATATATCTCTAGAACTTGCTTTGAACCGTTTTGAGACCACATTGAAATATGCATGCATGAAAATGATAAAGACATTCTTGTTCGAACCCTTTAGCTTAAAAAGCCAACCTATTTTAATTTCCCTAGTTAGCCCCTTGAGCCTTACAAAGCCCTTGATTCTTTGTGCTAAAACCATATTACAAACCTAAGCCTTCAAGCAAATATCCTCACCCAACCATGAAAATTAGCAGGGCATTTAAACTAAAAATTTGTTGTTGGGTGAATTTGCTATCTTGAAGAATTTTAAGTGTGGGGGAAAAGGGGACTTAAATTCTCTTAGTTATTGCCTTATGTTGTTATTGTTACTGCCCTATGTTGCTAGCTTTATTGTCAATTCTCTTAGTTTTTCAAGAAAAAAAAATGCTGAAAAAGAAAACAGAAAAGAAAAAAAAAGGAAAAAGAAAAGAAAGAAAGAAAAAAAAAAGAGAAGTTGAAAAAGAGAGAAGAGAAAGGCAATAACAAGTAACAAAGAATTGTGGTGAATGTGGTGGCTTTAGCTTTACATTTTTTCCCCCTTAGGTGTTTAAATGTTTTGTTAATATTCATGGTTTTAACCTTTTGTATCCATTAATCCTCACCTTTACCCAAAACCCCATTACAACCTAAAATAAAGTCCTTTTGATTTATGCATGTATATAATCTAAGTGGTGGAGATTTGGTGTATAAACAAGCTTATGGTAGAATGTTTGCATTGGAAGAATTTGAGCGAAACACCGAACCATTAAACATATGAGTGATATGAGTGATAACCGTGAGGATGATTCACCAAAGCTTTATACATGCTTTAGAATGCGATTATCTTGATTTGTCTTTGTGCATACTTCCTTGTAAAGTTTGATAATGATGTATGTTGATGCTTAAATCTTGGTTGGGTTGAATCTTAAGGTATGCACACTTTTTGGTATCGTGAGAAAAGAGATTGATGGAACATTTTTGTGTTTGCTTTGTTTTTGTTTTTGTTTTACTCAAGGACGAGCAAAAGATAAGTGTGGGGGAATTTGATAAGGCCATTAATTGTTACTATTTTGATTTATAATTCCCTTGTGTTGTGTGGAAATTTGATTCAATCTAATAGAATTACTTATCTTTTTGCTTTTAGGAAGCTTTGAGCAATTTTGGAATAAGTTAGGCCAAAAAGATGAAAAACTGGAGCAGATCTATTAATCTGAAATTTCCGTAATGCAGACTAGGCGTGGGCACGTGAAAGATGAGAGCAGAATTCGGAAAACAGATCTGAACGCCCAGATTAGCTGCAAGAGTCCATAAAATATTAAGATTTGCTTCCTAGGAAAGGGATAATCACCAGCTGGAAAAGAGGATTAATTGAGCTAGATAAGGAAGGATATTTTTTGAGGAAGGATATACACTTTTACTATATATCTTTTCCTTTCTTTTAGGGAAGATATGTATCACTTTGCTTGATTGGATTAGGAGATTAAGATTCACTTTCAATTTCCAGATTTTTAGTAGAAGAAGACAATATATATACTCTTATTTTTATTTGAGAATTATCAACCATTGTACTTAGAGAATTAGAGAGAAAAACATGGTCTACAGTGGCTGAATAATTTATCTTGGTTGAAGGGATCTGAAACCATGGAACTACAATGATTATGAGATTTATTCTTGTTCTTTAATGCATCTTTTAATTATTTGAGTATTGGTTATCTTTCTGAATTATTTTTCATGATTGTGTTGGTTGATTTCTAAGGTGCGCAATTAGTTTATCAATTAATATAATCTATTGCTAGTTTAGGTGCTGAATCCGTAATTGTTCAATCCACCTAATCGAAGTGGCAACTAGGTTTATCGTTTGCTGCGTTAGAAACTTTAAATCCTAGGAAAATAATCAACTGGATTAAATGCAACGTCGTACGTTTGTGTTGTCTTGCTTTGTTGGTCTTTCTAATTTGTAATGCTATTGTTTAATTAAATTCGAGATCGTATCGGATTATTAATCAATAAGGGTTAATTGGAATACATGTTTTTGGTTAACTAATCGTAAGGAATGACAGGTAAATTTAATACCACAACGAATAATTGAATAATTAATTTGATATTTTTGGTTTCGATGATCAATCGTAGTTCCAATGGTGGATGTGACTGAAGACTAAAGTTTGTTAAATCGATTTATTCCTTTTAGATTATTTTACTAAATTTTTAATTAGTGTTTTTCATTATAATTTGCATTCACTTCAAAACCCCCTTTTTTATTTATTTGTTTCGATTTATTTGTGACGACATACTAATCAAAGCTCTTCGAGGGAACGATCCCTACTTTCCTTTACTATATTTTTGTTGTAGGAATTTAGGATTTAATTTGGGTGTCAACGACAGCACGTACCAAATATCCTAGTTTTAAAAGAACTATTATAGAGACCAAATTTCATCGAATTTTTAGAGCATATAAAACATCATGTTGGTACAAGGTTTGACCACCGCGCAAAACCAATTTGCATGTGCCCATTCCTTTTACTTCAACTTTGATATTATTACCTACATATATCAATTGTGTTTTCCTCGGTATTCGACGAAATTCTACGACAGTGTCTTTGTCACGAGCTACATGGTCTGTGGCTTTTAAGTTTCCAGTCCACATAGGATGAGATTCAGTTAAGAAAGCGGTATGAAAGCATAAATTTTACAATTTGAGACAAGATAAGGTAATACCTTTTTCAGCTCCGTGCATTTACGAGCGAAATGGCCCCTGTTACCACAGTTATAATAAGTTAGTTTTGACTTATCTCTTTTCCTAGAGCATTTGCCTCTTTTATGCTTGAACTGTTTATGCTTGTTCACAGGTCCTTGGACGATCTCTTTCTCTTTTTCAAAATTTCACCATTTTCTATTATAACCAGAAAACTTCTTCGAACTGGACTCAACAACATATGTATGAGCATTTGGTCAAATAGCCTTTAGGCACTCAGCTTCCAGTTCAAGATAGCGAGCAATGTCATCAAAAGTCCTAATGTTGTCATTATGAGTTATATTCACTTTCATGTGCTCCCAACTATCAGGCAGAGATCGTACAACAGGCTGCACTTGATGTTCATCAGTCAGTTCATACCCAACTTTCTTTAGCGCAATTATTATGTTCGATATTTCCCTCAGATGTTGCTTTATTGGCTTATTAGGAACTTTTTTATATGTATCGAACTTGATAATCAACTGCCTGAGTTTGGAGGCGGTTGTTCCTCCAAATTTTCTTTCAATGCCACCCACATAGCATTTGCAGTTTCAAATTGCTCATATTGATAAGCAATATCATCATTTATTGAGCTGATGAGTATACCTCTAGCAATTGAATCTTTCTTTTTCTAGGTATCCAGGTATTATAAACGTCCATATCACGCTTATGTTAGACATTGTTAGGATTCTGCCCCTTAGCCAGCTGGGGCTCTTCTATGACCTGATAACAACTTCTAAGGTATCCTGTTCATCTAGGATATAGTGCATTCTCATTCTCCATATTTTATAATTGTCCTCATTTAGTCTTTCTCCCTTATTCAAATCTACAATTATGTTTTTCGAAGTCATTTCTATATATAACTACAGAGATACGCAACACAATTCTAATAATAAGATACATACACATTTTATTGTCGCAATTGTGCATTAAAAATTAAAATATTTCACATAAGGCATAGAGTCGAAAGTTCACTATGTTCTCAATCATCGTCTATGGCACAAATGTTTCACATTTTAACAATTAATCCAATTGTGTCAATGTATATTCTAGACGAGAATAATTAAATTTACCAGTCTTAAAATTCCCACAAAGTTCAACATATCCGTAATTCGAAGAAGTTCAATACCATAACATATTAATAAATGAACAAATACGCATGAAAATAAATATGGACATGAAATTCAATGACTCTGACTATTCTTGACTTGGACTAGAATCTGAACTCTCTTTGATCCGTGGTTTATAATTGTTAAAACATGACATTTTAACAATCAGTCATTCTTCAACTCGATACCAATGTAAGCGAAAATAATACAAATCTAGGATCACAGGAAAAACATACCTAGTTAACTAAATCTGACAATTGATGATGGTTGGTGATTTGATGCACTTTTGGGAGTATCTACAACACACTTTGCTGAATTTGCTTTCAAGTTTTTTTTTTTAAATTCTTCCAAAGAATAGGAGAGAAAAAGTACTATGTTTTCTTTTTTTAGCGTAAGAGTTCTATTTTTTTCACCTAATAGAAGTTACGCCAGTTTAAATAAAGAGGGAGAGTGACAATTATCTTTAATAACTGTCAAGGTAATATTGAAATTATTACATATTATGGGTTAATATTGTATTTGCAGCCCTAATGAATTGAGTTAACCTATCATGGGTGGACCAGACCCAATACACATAATTCTTAAGGAAAAAAATTTTTTCTTAACTTTAGCACCGATTGAAACTAAAGTAAATATTATATCAGGATCAATAGATCTGATTGAAGGCTTTAGAAGAGCCACAATTTTATTAAAAATTGAGACCGAATTAAGTATCGATGATGTATTATATTTAAGTAGATCTAGAAGAAATCTTTTTAGTTTTAAAGATATAGGAAATAATGGTTATCACATTGAAACCATGAGTGAAAATGGTGCATAATTCATCTATATAACTAATAATGCCTCTGAAAGAAGGCTTATACTAGAAAAATTGTTCGCTTTATTATCAGGATTGTATCATACAATCATAAAGATAATTGAAATCTATGTAGTATCGAACCAAAAGTTCTTTGATTCAAAAGTTTTTACGCTTTGGCATGACCATCTAGGTCACCCAAGATTTACAATGATACGTAAAATTATTGAAAATTTATATAGACATACATTAAAGAATCATAAAATTTTATTGCTCAATGAAAAATTTTGTACCACTTGTACACAAGGTAAATTGGTAATCAGACTATCTCTCTCCAAAATTGGAGTTGAATCCACATCATTTCTATAAAAGATTCAAGGGGACATATATAGACCTATTCATCCACTAAGTTGGTCATTTCGTTATTTTATGATTTTAATTTATGCATCTACATGATAGTTTCATATTTGTCTATTGTTAACTCAAAATATTGTCTTTGCTTAATTGTTAACACAAATTATCAAACTAAAAACACATTTCGCAGATTATTTGATCAGGTCAATATGATTAGATAATATTGGTGAATTTACATCCAAGACATTTAATGATTATTGCATGTCTATAAGGATAGATGTTGAACATCTAGTCATGTATGCCCATACTCAGAATGAATTAGTTGAGTCTTTTATCAAACGACTCTAAGTAATTACACGTACCTTATTACTAAGAACTCAATTACTAACTTTTATGTAGAGACAAACTATATTACATGCTGCAGAATTAATTTGTTTGTGACCTTTCTCTTATCATCAATATTCTCCCCTACAATTGGTTCTTGGTCATTAATCTGATATATCTCATTTGAAGATATTTAGTTGTGTTGTATAAGTCCCTATTGCATCTCCAAAACGCATAAAAATGGAACCCAATGTCATTTAGGATTTATGTTGGATATAATTCACCATCCATTATCATATATTTGGAACCATTAACAAGTGATTTTTTTTTTTCTGCACGATTTGCAAATTATCACTTTGATGAGACAACATTCCCACATTTAGGGAAAAATAAAACACTTCTTGAAGTTAGACATAAACTTACTTGGTATGTACCTATTATGTCTCATCTAGATCCTTGCACATCCTAAAGTGAAATTGAAGTGTAGAGGATAGTGCGTTTATAGATTATTGCCAACCAAATGCTTGATGCATTTGTAGATATAACAAAAGTGACAAGATCATATGTACCAGCTGCCATTGCACTAGCAAGAATTAATGTGACTACTCAACACTCTATTCAAATCGTGACTAATCAATCTATTACATGCCAGAAGCATGATAGACCTATTGGATCGAAAGACATTGTTCCTAAAAATAGAAAGGTAAATAATCAAACAGATATCAATCATAATGATTATAAAATGAATGAAAAATCTGCACTATCTAATATTTCTCTAGAAGAGATTATGACCCTTGAAGAGACTCAAGCCTTTGAAGTGACACAAACCCTTGAAGTGACACAAACCCTTGAAGTGATACATACCCAATATGGATGATAGACATTTTTATTCCATTTGCAGTGTGTATGGGTGGAATAAAGGAGATAAGTGTTTTAATTATCAAAACAGGGAGATTAGAGGTCATATGATTGCAACAAGTTGAGTAAAAAATGTCAGACGACTTACTTAGATGATAGAGAAAACAGTAAGGGAATGAGAATTGGAAAAGATAACCTATTTGAGAAGAGCCTCAAAGTCACTTATGGTGACAACAACAACAATAGCAGAAGGTCTATACTTTGAGTAATTCTTAGGTTTAAAAGATACTCTTTTGGTTTTTGTGGTCGAATAGGATAATTTTCAAGAATATGTTCAAATTCATGACAATATATGCATTCAACAATAGGATAATAAAAAAAAATATGACCAGGTTGGCAACAGTTTTTACAATATTTTGCTCTTGATTTTTGGTAGGATAACTTGGAATAGGTAATTGGAAGGACAACATCAGTTTATGGAGATTTATCTAAGTCAAGATAATCTATTCAAAGATAATCTCTTGAATAATAGTATCTAAAGTTGGAAAAGGATGTTAATACAACAGAAAAGTCTTAATTGCCTCATATTCTGGACGCAGAGCCGTGAGAACTTGAATAAGTTGGAGATGATCCTTACTAATATTAGCTTGAGCCAATTGATTCTAGATAGGTTGTACTTAGGCAAAAAATTTATTCACTAATTGTCTTGGCTTCTATTTTTTATTATGCAAAGTGGTTCATAACCGATGATCGTGAGCAAGTCTAGTAGCTTTAAATCAATTAGCTAAGAAATTTCAAATCTCATACCATTGTCAAAATCAACAAATAAAATATGAATAAAATGAATAGAGGTGTTACAAAACCATGTGATAATCTGGTGATTTTTGCTCTCCTAATCTTTAAGTCGTTTTGCAAACTTAATGTTAGTTTTATCTTTCTCTTACACAGGTTTAATAATATCTCCAGTAATAGCATGCCAAAGTTTCTGCCCAATTAAAAAACTCTTCATGCTATGTACCCTTAGGTTGTAGTTTTGATCCAGTCAAAACAGTGCTAGTTGGCTTGGAAACGTCAATTTTCTCCATGTTTTGGGGGATTTTGTAGAAATAAATATGATGGTTAGTGATCACGGATAATATCATATTTGGGTTGCTTTAGGGATAGGTTTGGTAAGCCATCAGAAACAGATAGAGTAAAGAGAGGTTTGATAAGTTAACAGAAATAGACAAGACAAAGGTATTGCTTTAGACAACCAAAATAAGTTAAAACAAACAAAAAGAATTTAGATAGACTTTGATACCATATTATGAAATAAAGATTGTACATTCAATTTGCGTGAGTGATATATAATACAACAATACTATAGAAAAAGGAAAATCTATACAATCACTATGATCAAGATCAATCGATATAATTAAGATATCAATTACTATAATTGAAGGTTAATTATTATCAATCATAAAATAAATTAAGAATCGCTGCAATTATGTTAATATTGTAGTTTATATCATAACCAAAATATTGTTCTCATGTAAAATCAGGTAGCTAGTGGAACTAGAGCACACAATGGATTGGATTGGAACTTTATTTGTTATTCCCATGTGCAAACACCGTTTTTGTAATGAAACTCAAGATCTTTGCTTAAATTAAAGAACCTCACATGGGTTGTTACCAAATAAAACAAACTTTGAATGCTTTATTAATTTATAACCAGAGAAGAAATATAAAGTCTTAACTAATGGACGAATGATTAATTAATTAGTTTTCCTTCATGAGGACGCTCAATTAATTATTCAACAAATGGAGGCGCCATTAATGGAGCCCTTAATTTCTTATTATAGTTGTGGTACATCCCCCTAATTCTGCATAAAAGTTGTTGCTTGTAGGCCTGCAACTTTGCCCACTGCATTTTCAGAGTTAGTAAATACAAAATCATATTGTCTTCTCTTCCTGATTAGTTGTTATCACTGCAAATCGCCATCATAACTTCGTCCTCAGCTTTGATTTAATTCGATTCAATACTTCCGCGTTGGGAAATGCAACCATTATTATACATTGAAGCTAAACATATATATGTAAGAAACTTTCTTAGGTGATTTCATTAGTTAGCTACATCATTTCAACGCATAATAATGATAACTTCTAATGAACACAATCATCATTGTAGATCCAATATAATATCGTAGTTCAAATATTATTCATTGAAACAACTGAGGATAAGAGATAAAGGAAGGAATCCAAAGAAGAATAGAATAACGATAAAGAAGACATGGAGATGGGGACATCGAATCTTAGAGCGTCTATTGTGGGGCTGAATTGCTTTCGTAAACGCCAGTTTGTATTCTGCTAACCTCTATGTCTATCTCTCTGTCCTTTCAAATCACGACAATAACCAAAGTCCCAACTAGTCCTTGTGGGGAAGACCACTGCAGGATTCCTTGTACCAAGATCACATGCCTTTAACCTAACCCGAAATTTCTTTATGCACCCTGTTGACGTTTCTTCCCTGTTACACACACACACACATATATATATATATATTTATTTATTTCACTTTAAAAAGAAAAATTAATTCCCATCAAAATAACAAGTAAGATTATACATCATTGCTCATTTGGGCTTAACTTATTTACGTACTTAGATTTAAAAAAAAAAAAAAACCCAACATAGTAATACCAATATGAATATACAAGAGGATAAAATTATAAATCTAATATTTCTATTTTATAGATCCTATGGTGTTTAACTAATTAAATCACAATATCTGAACATTTTGCATTTCTTTTTTTTTTTTTCCCACCAATTAATAATGTTTTTTTTTTCTTTTTTGATGAAAATTATACTGCTAAACCAACGTTCTTCTACATGTGTGTTTTCTATCTATAAAATTTTTGAAGCTGTCTAAAATACCACCATCAAATCAATCAATCTGCTTTAAAAAATTTTCAACAAAGCTGTCCAAGCAATCAAATTATTTGATTGAGATTCTTCTTCTTTAATTTTTTTTTTTTTTGGTTAATTATCTTTTCACAAGCAAAGGATTCATGAGAGAGCATTCTGACATTCGTATATCTTAACGCTAGAACAACATAATTATTGGGCCGAAGGATTATTTTTACTCAAATTTATTGTATTTTTAAATTATTATCTATTAATTATTAAAAATTCAACTACCTGTTTATAAATTATTAAAATTAACAGTATTATTTAATATTATTTATATCTTTTTTAAAATTAAAAAACTAATAATTTTTCAAAATTAAATTTTAAAATATTTTATTTTTTCTTCCTTTTTTCCAATGCAGTACCAATTAGTTTTCTCTCTCTCTCCCTTTTAATAGTCTTCTCCTCATCTTCTTCACTTCTTTCAGTGATTAAAATATCATCTTTATCACTAGAAGAAAACAAAGATAAAGATATTCGATAACAAAGATGAAAAAAAGATGCCAAAAAAGGAGAACAAAAGGGGGGAGAGAAAGAGAGAATTGATCAATGACGATACTAGAAAAAGGTAAAAAAAAAAAGAAAAATACCTTAAAAGGAAAAATATAATATTTCAAAATTTAATCTTAAAGAAAATTATTAGTTTTTTAAATTTAGAGAAAAAATAAACATTTTATTATTTTAATATTAAATGACGATTTACCTTTAAAACTTAATTAATATCATTAATTTTAATCACTTATGAATAAGTGTTTAAATTTTTAATAATTAAAAAATATCAATTCAGAACTGTGATAAACTTTGGGAGAAAATAAATCCTTCAACCTAATTATTAACATAATAATTAAGTTAAACTGATGTATCCTTCAACTAGCAAAAGAAAGAGATAACTTAATTGTGACATTAAGCTATGAGTATTTTGTTGGTGAATCAAAAGGCAATCAATGTTACGCACAACTAATAATGTACAAGGATATATACATATATATATACATATATACATATACATATACATATATATATACATATACATATACATATATATATACATATACATATATATATACATATACATATACATATATATATATATATATATATATATATATATCTTCCTAACATAATTTGTTTTATTCTTTGAACGTCGGTCTGCTCTACACGACAAAAGTTTTGACAAAATAATTCAAAGAAAGTTGTGCCTCCGTTTCACATAATTAGCACAGGGAAGTAGTTTATATTATTTGTTTTAATATATAAACTTTGATAATAGCGTTATTCTTTGAATGACGATTTCCCACTCAAGCTTTAATAATAGCGATTTTTCGCTTATTATTTGTTTCCGTTATATGAAGAGGTACGAAGGCTATTAACTCTAAAACCTTTTAGCTGTCATCTCTTCTTTGTTTTGTTATCTATATTTTTATCTATTTTTAAACTCGTTTTTCTCTTTTATTGTCTTTCTTCTTCATTAATAAGGTAGTAGAAGTAACAACAATAAACACAACTAAAAAGTCCAAGACCGAGGTAAATGAAGTTTCTCCTAGAAACAGAAGCTTGTCAACTTATGGTCCTTTTCAATCCCCTTATAAAAGACCTCTTGCATGGTCCTTTGTGACCACAAGAGCATTTTTTTTTTTAAGTTCGGAAAAAGATTCACGAAGCGTAGGAAGATGAAAAAGTGCACAATATATTCGATGATGAGAGACTAGTACCATGACTTGCTAGAGGAAATTGTTCGAAGTTTGCCCTCTTCCAATTAAAGAGCTTTTCTTTTCTTTCTTTCCTTAATATTTTATCAAGTGATTTACCCCTCTTTTTAAACAAAATTGTTGATGTGATTGTTTATTTGATGGCTCATGTTGAAACTAATCTTGGGGGTTCATTGATTTCTCAAGTGGAAGCAGATAACAATATATATATATGAAGTACTAGGAAACACTAACACGGAAATGTTAAAATGTGAAAATGCTGAAAAGTGATATAATAGAATGACATTTTTATAAAAACATGGGAAACAAAAATGTGGAGAAACATGTAAATATTAAAAGCATAGAAGTTTATTTATAAATATATTTTATATTTTTCAATAAAACAATTAAAACAACTTTTATATATAATTATAAAATTATAAAAAAATAAAAATTAAAGATAAATAAGAACAAAGCAAGCATTCAAGTTAACTATCATATCATAAATATTATAATAACAATAATTTCAGTATTGAATATAAATATGATTAAGTACCAAATTGATGCAAAATTATAAACAACATCACTACACCAACCATAAAGTTTTGGCCAATTTATATGCAAAAAAGGAGAAAATTGATAACCCAGGTTTTAGTTTCTCAAATCGATATAAAAAAAATGTACTAACTTTCAAATCGATATTGAATAACGATTGACTCACTTCTCATTTACAATAAGATCATGTGAAAAAAATAAAAGTGATTGTACGTTCAAACAAACAAAATTACAAAACTCAATACTAGAGTCTAAATCATCATCTACTGTAAACTAGGCACTTAACACAATTGATCTAGTGTTGCAAGTGAGGGTGGTACAACAGGAAGTTGACGATTTCGTTTGGCAATGGTGAGGGAAAGACAATATGGCCTAACATAGCAAAGCCGGACAAAGTGCGTGGTAGTAGGGTTCCACTTTGTTGCCATAAAAAAACCCACATCACAGTCTAAGAGTTGTGAGAACTTTCTCTCTCCTCTCTCCTCTCTTTAAACTTTTCCTCCTTAAAATATAAAATAAAGTAAAACAAAAGATAATTAAAAAATAAAAATAAAAATATAATATGATTATAATTAATTTAAATTTATTTTAGGATATTTTTGTAATTTTAATAAAAAATAGATTGGTAATTGATATTAAACAATACTATGTACTTACTTTGAATACAAAAATGAGTACATAGTTATATTTATCATTACGTGATTGAATATTACTTTATTCTTAATTCAAAATTACTTAATTATATGATGATATACATGATGAGTATATATTTATATTATGTATTTAAAATAGGTACATATAATTTTATTGATTAGGATTTGTATTAAGTATTTATAATAATTTTGTAATTTTACTAAAAAGACCAAACTAATAATTACTAAAAAGAACAAACCAATAATTTACAGTAAAACTAAATAATTTATCTATAGAAGTAGATAACAGATGAATAAATAAAATTTTTAAATTTAAAAGGAAGAAAAATTTGTTTCATCAAAGTTTGGGTGGGAAATATAATTCGGCCATATTATTGAGTTATTTTTTATTTTTTAAAATTCTACGTTCATATTTGATAATCTTCTTTTATCCAACAAAATATGAGTAATTAGTTTTGAACAAGATGGAGTGATTCTGAACAGATTAATTGAGTATAAAAAATGAGTGCGTATAGCATTGTTGAAAGAGAAAACATTGGTAGGGCCAAACATTAGGCCAGCGCACAAGGATAGAAATCCCAACAAAATTAGGTATATACCTAAGACCTAGCGTCCTCTTCTTAATCAAATAATTGTTGGAGAGAAACAGATGAGAAAAGCCTAAACGCTTCATCATCGATCTTCATCTGCTGGAATCTGAATAATGGAGAGGAAAGATCCGAGTGACCGGCAGTCGTCCTTTAATATGTCTGGTTGCATCATGTCGCCTTCATGCTTTCCTGTACATGAAGGGATGGAATACTCCCGCATTCACCATTACTGTAATGGCAGCAACAAAAGAGGCCGCAGATGGCGAAACTTTCTTAGAAAATTAGTGAGAGACGGGAAGAGCTTTTACGGATCCAAACACTTGTCTTTCCATTATGATGCTGTCAGCTATTCTCAAAACTTCGATGAGGGTTGCCATTTCGAAGAATCAGGGCGCTGCCCAAAAGTGTTTTCAGACGTTCGGACATAGCTAAGTACTGCCCGACCTAGATCATTTCTCTAATGTTTTGAGCATCATTAATTATAGTTTCTGTCTTTTTCTTCATCTATTATTAATTCTAAGTTGTCTTTTAACTTTTCATTGATGTATATATTATTTGATGTATGTAATTTTGAACTTATGGAATCATAAAGAGAGTTGGACAAGAGATGATTTTTTAATTTTCCGGTCAAGTATGTACAAAAATTACAAGAAGAGTTCGATTTTGAACAAGAAACCTAGAGAGAGAGTTGCTCGGTTTTATGAACCCCTGTCTTAAGTATGAGATCTATTTTTTTCTACATTTTCCTCTCTGCTCTACTCATCCTTCTTGTTCTATTACCCATTATATTTAAATTTAAATTCAAATAAATAAAACAAGGATCATAATTGGTGATACAGAAAATTATTATTTATGTTAACTAGTAAATTGCAATTTCTAGGCAAGAAACGTTGAGTAGTCACTTCTGCAAAGCACCCGTATTTTGAGAAGATGTTGGACAAAAAAACTACCATATGACAATTATGATAATATTAGTGATGTTCGGAAATTTTCGATCTAGCTCGAGTGTCCGAGTTTATGCATTTCGGATGTGTAGATGCCATTATCATCTTCACTATGAAAAATTTTTAGTACAATTTGTCGGAATCCATTGAGTTATAGTTGTCAAATTTTAAATTAATAATGCCTAACGACAACTCAGTACAGTGATATCTACCCACATTTTGTTCTCAAAGAAAGTGATCGATCGGCTTATTTTCTCAAAAGATTTGCTATTCTTATGACAATAATTATCTCGATATATTTGAAAGAAATAATTAAAATTAATCAACATCTAGTGATTTGTGATTGTATGTGTCTATCTTATACACCAAACACAATATAATAAGAAAATGTCAGATTATATATCATGTTAAATTTTAGAAACGTAAATATCTATTCGTCAATGATTAAAATTAATAAAATTAGTTAAATCTAAGGATATAATTGTTATTTAACTAGTAATATTAAAAAAAATTTAATCTCATTTCCACCCTTTATTCTTAAAAAACTAAAAATTCTCCTTTAAATCTAAGCTTTGAAAAGTTACATTTTATCCTTTAGAGTTTTAATCTTTTCTTCTTCACTGATCAGAATTCGATCGAGAATTGACAGCGCTTTCTCTTCTTTCTCTGCCGATGCTCTCTCTCAATCCTTGGAGATGACAAATCAACAAAGAAAAGACAAAGGGCATTCAATAGAGACAACGAATCAACACGCATTATTCATTGCGTTGAATTGGCTTTGTCGCCTTGATCGAACACAAGTGCCCTTCAATGAACACAAGCGCCCTTTGTCTCAGCCAAATCGAAGACGAACACAAGCGTTGGAGAAAAGGTCGTCTCAGTCGAATCAAGAACAAATACAATCATCTTCATCTGACAGGATTTGACTAATTTGATGGCCGTTTCTATAGTTAGGAGTGACAGATAGTGCCATAGAAAGGTTGTTGGTTTCAGAGAAGGTGGCCAAAGCTTCTATCATCGCTGGAGAATAGGTTGCCTTTGAGTTAACCTTAACATAGGGGAAATATAATTTTTTAAAACTTAGGTTTGAGAGAAAATTGTTACTTTTTAAAATTAAGAGGTAAAAATGAGATAAAATTTTATTTTTTAATATTACTATTTAAATAAAAATTATAGTCTTAAATTTAACAAATTTTGTTAATTTAATAATTAACAAGTGAATTTTTGAAACTTAATTGATAAAAAGTTTGGCAACAGACTAAACATTGGTGGGAATGAGTCTGCTGGCCTATCATTTAACATTATTGATGGGTTTACTGGGCGTATAAAGTCCGTCAAATTGTGGGGCAATGTTCTTTCAACTTGGTCCGTGTTTTGAAGTTTCCAGTGCTCCTCAGACATTTGGCTATTCCTTTCACTTTCTGTCTGACCAACAATATGCACTAATTTCATGTGCCTCTTTTCTTTTATTGCAATTTGGTCCTGACAGATTTTGAATTTCATTGTGACAATTGTCCTTCTCAATTAATTGTAGAAATAACCTTTTAATCTCTATACTTAAAAAAAAAATTGTTAGTTAATTACAATCTTTTAAGAAAGGAAAAAAAATTAACAATTTGATTATTCTCATTTATTAAGTTAATTACTCAGGGCTTGTTTAGATCGGTCAAAAGAATTTTTTTGAAATTGTAATCATTTTTTATTTTTTTAAAATTGTACTCTTATAAGTTCTGCCTGTGTAAGTTTTGAAGTTGTATAAATTACGACTTACAGTAATTTATTAGCCTAGTGCAATTCTCAAATTAATGATTGGACCTTTGGCATTTTTTTTAATTATAAATATATATAACTGAATTTTGTATCATAATTTAAATTGAAATCCTAAGTTAAAAAATTCGTGTAAAACAACTCTTACACAAAACACATATAAATATAATATAAATAAACTAAAATTATGTGTATTAACAATAATTATTAATTTATATATTTATTAAAAATAATATATTATTATATAGGGCAAAAGGATTATATCTTACCCAAGCTTAAGTGTGTTTTTAAAGTTATATCTACGGAGTTTGAAAAATCTAAAATCTCACCTATGATATAATTACTATTAAAATTCTTTATTAGAGATAGGAGTAAAATCGTTATTTTATTAATAATATTAAAAAAGTATAAAATTCATTATATTTTCTCTTATAAGTTTTAAAAACTAACAACTTCATCATTACCTAAAGTTTTTTAATTTTGAAAAGTCACATCCCCCCCCCCCTTTCCAAATTTTTTCTTCACCCCTCCGATGCCGATGACCTCCCCTCTCCACTCTAAACCATTGGTTGATGCACAAAAAGAAATTTAGAATGAATCTTTTTGTCGGAGACGAAGAGATCTCACAACGAAGACGAATAGATTCCAGAGCCCAGATCTCTTTGTCGATAAAGAGATCTGGAATCTCTTCGTCTTTGTTGTTGGATCTCTTCGTCGACGAAGAGATTTCATTGTCGTCCTTTCCAAATTGCTAGAGATAGTGGTTGAAGGGGAAGAAAAGCATTCTAAGGTTTTGGAAGGGAAATGCGACTTTTCAAAGTTAAAAAATATTAGGCGAGGTGAAATGTTAGTTTTAAAACTTAGGAGAGAAAATGTAATAAATTTTATTATTTTTTAAATATTATTTAATATTATTAGTAAAATAATATTTTAAAAATATTATTAACAAAAAATTTTAACCTTGTAGAAACTGAAATTCAGAGTATACTTTTATTCATATATTTACTATTACAGAGATACGTTTATATATACACATTAGGTATTCTCGATTAGGAAACAACATATTTGATTCCTATAATTGAGATCCTAAAATCAGCGTCTACCATAATTAATTCCTATAATTAAGCTTTATATCCACTAATGCACATATTTACAGATTCTGTAACACTCCCCTTCAAGTTAGAGCATAAACTTGTTACAAATATAATCAATCTGAACCCCATTTATAGCCTTAGTGAAAATATCCCCTAACTGTTCTCCAATCTTCACATATCTTGTAGAAATAAAGTTATGCTGAATCTTCTCTCAAACGACATGACAGTCAATCTCAATATGTTTAGTTTGTTCATGAAACACGAGATTAGAGGCAATATGAAGAGCAGTTTGATTATCACATCATAATTGCGCTAGTAAGGACATTTGGAAACCTATTTCAGTCAAGAGTTGATATACCCACATTATTTCACACACGGACTGAGCCATAGCTCTATATTCTGATTTTGCACTAGATCGAGACACAACATTTTGCTTCTTGCTCTTCCATGATACCAAATTTCCTCCAACAAAGACACAATAACCAGTGGTGGATCTTCTATCTACCTTGGAAACTACCCAATCTGCATATGAAAAACATTCAATAGTAGTGTGACTATGATTTCTATACAATATACCAAGTCCAGGAGCACCCTTCAAGTAGCATAGAATTTGCTCTAAGGTTGCCCAATGATCGACTGTTAGAGATGATATGAATTGACTTACAACACCGACAGAATATGCAATGTCAGGACGAGTCACTGTAAGATAATTCAATTTTCCCACCAATCTTCTATACTTCTTAGGTTCTTCGAACAGTTCACCATCTTTTGTAAGCTGTAGATTAGGAACCATCAGAGTGCTACATGGTTTGGCTCCTAATTTTCCTGTCTCAGTCAATAAGTCAAGTATATATTTCCTTTGAGATAGGAAGATGCCTTTCTTGGTTCTTGTTACTTCAATGCCTAAGAAATACTTCAACCCCCCTAAATCTTTTGTTTGAAACTGCATGTGAAGAAATGATTTAAGAGAGGAAATTCCCACAGTATCGCTTCCAGTAATGATAATATCATCAACATACACAACCAGAAGAATACTACCAGTTTCAGATTGTCTATAGAAAACTAAATGATCACATTTGCTCTTTATCATGCTAAACTTTTGAACTGCCTGACTAAATTTTCCAAACCAAGCACGAGGACTTTGTTTCAAACCATACAAAGATTTGCGAAGCTGACAAACCTTTCCATACTCCCTCTAAGCAATAAAACCAGGTGGTTGCTCTATATAAACTTCCTCTTAAAAGTCACCATGGAAGAACGCATTCTTGATATCCAGCAGGTGTAAAGGCCAATTATATGTAGCTACCATAGAAATAAATAAACGAACAGAGGTCAACTTAGCAACATGAGAGAAAGTATTAGAATAATCCACCCCATAAGTTTGTGCATATCCTTTAGCAACCAACTGAGCTTTAAGGCGAGCCATTGATCCATCCATATTAACTTTAACTGTGAACACCTATTTACATCCAATGGCTTTCTTTCCTGCAGATAGATTTACCAAGTTCCAAGTACCATTATCAACTAAGGCATTCATTTCCTCTATTATAGCCTCACGTCAACCAAGATGAGATAGAGCTTCATGAGTGGTGTTAGGAATAAAAATAGAATCAAGTGATGCAATAAAGGAATAAGAAATAGGGGATAAGTGACTATAAGAAACAAAAGAAGAGATAGGATAAGTACACTGCCTTTTACCTTTTCGAAGAGCAATTGGTAGATTAATATCATTAGAAACTAGATCAGACGACGAAGAGAATGGTTCAGGACATGTATTCAAAGGTTGTTGTTGTCTATAGTACACCTGCGTAATGGGTGGTCTAGTAGGAGTAGACTCTTTAGGTAGAAGAATTTCTAGAAAACTAACAGATGTAGAAGTGTCCTCTAGAGGGCGAGATGAGGTAACAGTGTACACCAACAAATCATCATCCTTCCCCTAAATGTTGTAAGTAAGAGAAGTAGAGAAAAAATGAATGTTTTCCTAAAATGTAACATCAGATGACACCAGATATTTGTTTAGTGTGGGGAAAAAACACCTATATCCTTTTTGAAGATGAAAGTAGCCAAGAAACACGTATTTTAAAGACTTGGGATCTAACTTTGTGACAGCGGGACGAATATCTCGAACAAAACACATACTACCAAATATTTTCGGTTTAATAGGAAATAAACATTTATTTGGAAAAAGGACAGTGTAAGGAATCTGACATTGGATAACTGATGATGGCATGCAGTTAATTAAAAAACAAGATGTGGAAACTGTATCAGCCCAAAATTATTTGGGAATTTGCATTTGAAACAAGAGTGCTCGAGTTGTTTCAAGCAGGTGTTTATTTTTCCTCTCAGCTACTCTATTTTGAGATGGTGTGTCAACATAAGAGGATTGATGAAGAATTCCATTTTGGATCAGATATGACTGAAAAGATTTAGAGAAATATTCTTTGGCATTATCATTACGTAAGGTATAAATAGAAACATTGAATTGTGTTTTTATTTCAGTATAAAAGGCACAAAAATGGGAAAACACTTCAGAACGATTTTTCATTAAGTAAAGCCAAGTCATACGAGAATAATCATCAACGAAAGTAATAAAATATTTAAATCCAGTTTTGGACACAATAGGACAAGGACCCCAAACATCTGAATGAACTAACTCAAAAGGAGAGTTAGCTCGTTTATTGACTCTAGAACCTAAAGACAAACGATGATGTTTGGCAAATTGATATGACTCACAATCTAATGAAGATACATGACGAAACTGTGGACATAGAGTCTTCAACACAAGTAGAGAAGGATGCCCCAACTGACAGTAAGTTTCGAATGGAGTTAAGACACTGGAACAAACAATAGACCTGGGCATTTGCACATCTAGGATATAAAGACCCCCAGATTCATGTCCTCTACCAATAATCTGCTTCGTCATAAGATCCTGAAATAAATAATGATTAGGAAAGAATGAGACATAACAATTAAGAACACGAGTGAGTTTATTCACAAAAATTAAATTAAAGGAAAATTGTGGTAAACTCAAAACAAATGACAATGAAATTGACGAAGTTGGATTAACAGTTCTAGAACCAAGAACAGATGACGTTGATCCATTTGCTAAAGTAACATTAGAAGGGGATGCAAATGACTGAAAGGTTGAAAAGAGATTAGGATTACCTGTCATATGATCTGTAGCACTAGAATCAATGACCCATTTGGATGAAGAGGAAACAAGACATGTATTTGGTTTACCTGACTCAGCACTAGCAGTGACAGAAGTTGATGAAAACTTTAGTGATTCCTGGTATTAAGAGAACTTGACATACTCATCTGCAGAAATCATAATAGTCTCTCTAGATGATGAATTGGTATCAATGTTGGTCGCTGCAACATTTACTAATTGGGATTTTGAAGCCCGATTTTGTAACTTCCTACAAGTGTGCTTTGTATGGCTTGGCTCGTGGCAATAATAACACACAATCCCTTCTGACTCATGATTACGATCAATAACTTTGTCACGGTTGCTACTGCTCTCTCTTCTATTTTTATATGACTATCCAATTTTAGGTGTACTACTTCGACTAATAAGAACGTTGTTACTCTAAAATGATGAGGTACTTTATGTACGAAGTACCCTAGTAAATGTGTCATACAAAGATGAAATTTCAGGACTAGCAAGTATTTAAGATTTGACAGTTTCGAACTCAGATGGAAAACTAGCTAGAAAGCTCATGATGGCCATTTGTTCTTGTTGGGCTTGCTGAACCTTCACATCAGGACTAAATGGTAACAAAATATTAAGTTCTTCATAAGTTCATTTGAAATCCATAAAATAAGATGTGATGGTCCTGTCCTATTTTTCTGCACGATAGAAAGTTTTGCACACCTTATATATACGAGAAAGGTTACCTCTTCCACAGTACAAAAAATCTAGATATTTCATTAGTTCTTTAATCAATTCACAATGATTAATTAAACTGACTATCTCACTTTTAATGGAATTTTGAATCTGTAAGAATAATTGAACATCATCTCTTAGCCATGCTTGTCTAGTACCATCCATAGGAGGAGCTTGTGTGAGCTGATCATCTTTCTCAAGGCTTAACATATATAATCGAACAGTTTTACTCTACTCTAAATAATTGGAACCATTAAGCTTGTGTTCAGTGATCTTTGACATTATTGGAACCATTTCAGCCATAGTTATCGGTTTAAAATCTGCCATAATAATGCTCAACACAGTCGAATAAAATAAATAGTGAAAAATCCTTGCACAAATTGATTTCTATAGTAACTAAGATCCGAATACATTGTACAGGTGACAAAGAACAGTGAAAAAGAAGCGGAAACCTAGTCAGAAAGAGAGATTCATTGACGACAACTGTTCTGATGATAACACGTGCGATGACCAAATGCGACGGAAGAATGGGGATCTGAATGATCGACGTCATCTGAGTCTGATTGTGCCGACAGTGAGAATCAATGCGCCACAGAAAAGGAGATCTGAGTGTTCATTTTCAGAAGGAACAAGCGACGTGTGTGGGTCACGCGCTGAGCTTCTGGTGGTCAGATTCTGGGAAACTGACGATCGATAAAACGCGTTCCTTTCTAGGGTGGCGGTGAGAACTAATGGTCACTTTATACCGGTGAACTATGAAACCGCTCACTAGGGTTAGAAGAAATTTCTAAATTTGCACACTAAGGCAAACCGGGCTCTGATACCATGTAGAAACTGAAATTCAAAGTATACTTTTATTCATATATTTACTATTACAGAGATACGTTTATATATACACATTAGGTATTCTTGATTAGGAAATAAAATATTTGATTCCTATAATTGAGATCCTAAAATCAGCGTCTACCATAATTAATTCCTATAATTAAGCTCTATATCCACTAATGCACATATTTATAGATTCTGTAACAAACCCCAATTGGTCAATGGATGAGATTTTGGGTTTTTCAAACCCTGCAGGTGTGACTTTTAGAATGCAACTAAACTTGGGGGTGAAATAGTCCTTCGACCTTATTATATAATTAATAAAATAACACTTAACTATATGTTATACATCATTAGTAATATACAAATTAGTACTTATTATTTACATATTTAATACTATTTTTAAATACGGGGGAGTGGGTTTAGATACCGTGTGTAAAAACAGAGAATAAAAAGTGAAACTGAAGCCTATCAATCCCTTAAATAGGAATTAGAATTAAACTGATTAAGGTCGATTCTTCTTTGGAACCAAGATGGTCAGTTCTAAATAGGATCTGGCTCCTAACTAGAACCAAAATTTGATATAATGCCCGTTCAACAATGTTGTGAAATTTGCAAAATCCCCATTTACAATTGAGACCAATACTGTAGCCATTTACTTCCATTCGTGTAATTTATGAATGCTTAAGAATGGAATCTAAACTTTGTCAAAAGTTAAGAATTACATCACTTTTGCTCCTAAAGATGGTTCATTTATATAAACCAACTAAATGGAAATCTAAGTTTAACATAGAAGCTTTTGAATGGCCTTCTGAAGCTCTTGAATTAAATCATCTGGTAGATTCATAGCTCTACTAACCCTTTCTTTCTTCAATACTCCCTAAAATATCACACAGATAACATCATTTACAATTCTATTGTGTCAATATCAATAAAAAAGGATACTGACGGAAGTAAAATTAAACTTGTAATAAAGTATTACAATTACAAGTCAAATTAACATTGTGTAAATAAAGGTTTATGATTGAGAAAATGGCATGCATGAACTCATTCAAGCACGATAATATTGCATAGATGAAAACAAACATAATAACAAAAAAATGTTTAGAGTTTATATATTTTCTCCTTTGCAAGAATGTTTTATTTGATGAAGTAAAACATTTGAATTGATGTCTCCAAAATTAATCTACCCACTCAGAAGAGATGTGAGATGCCAAATGTTTATAAGACTTTTAGTGAGATAGAGTTATTATTCAAATGAAAATTCTTCTTCAAATCTACCCACTCATGGTTGGTTTATATAATTATGGGCTAAAAGTTATTATAAATTTTGCATGGTACCACATTAAATAATCTATATAATCTAGTTGTCATATTAATGTATCTATAATACACTTTAAACACCTATATTGTATCACATGATACCTTAACATTTTTAAATGTTATAAATGTTAGGGTAATGCCTTAGAATCAGTCGTTATAATTAATATTCAATGTAAGCTTTGAAATTTAATTAATAGAATGACATTTATATTATCTATATTTATTTAAAATAGATAATTGTTCTAAGAATAACTGAATAATGAGAATGGTATTAGTGCTTGACACTTGATCGTGTGAACCCTAATGCACATTAGGTGGATGTTTTTAAAATGTCTATAACTCTAATACTACTGTGATAAAAGGCATAGGTAATAGTGATAAAGTTATCATAGTGTTGAATAACCTTATTTTAAGATGATTATAGTCCTTTTGTGTTAAAGTTGTTTGTTAACAACTTGGTACAACATATGGGTGTACGTTATAGAAATGTCCATTAGATTGACTTGCCAAGAGAATTTTATATGGATGGTTGCTCTAGTGTTTATGGAAAATATCCTCTTAGTGAACAAAAGTACATGTGATCTTAGATTTAACGTCATTGAATGGTCTTGTACAAGGATCGATGTGGTTTGACACCAGTCCAATATAGTCCAGTTAAAGGATTGCTAGAAAGTTGGTGATTGGCTATATCGTGATCTGTATGAAATATATGATAGATCAATAAAGGATTCGTTACTCCCGTGTATGAAAGCTATTATATCAGTTAAGGCCTACTAACGGATATCAATGACCAATTAAATTTGTAGCCATAGTGAGATTAAGTTGATTCTTGATTCAATACTATTTGGTCGTTGATAAAAGCCTTGAAGGAGACACTTAATCTATACCTTAGCATCGAAGAGATATTGTATAATAAAATAATCGAATTGTACGAGTAACTGTATCACTGATAGGTTAAAAGAAGTCACATGCTAACCTCTACTAATCAGGTAACCATAATGTCTTGCTAAAGACTAATCTTAGTTATGTTCGAATGGATGCCTAGTCGAGAGCCTGACATGAATTCAATCTCTACCACTTAGTGAAGAGCCTATGACTTACCCATAAAAGGAGTTGATAAACTCTGGAAATATGAGGATTGTCCAACATAGATTTGGTTTGGATTCAAGATGGAGAATTTAGAGCCTTGGAAAAACTTATGAACCTGACGTATATTTTTATTATACTTTGAGACTTAAGTGTAATAATATTAAGTTATTGGGGTGTATGCAAGAATTGGCAAGATTTAGTTGGATTGACTTAAATCTACATCACGTAATTTGAAATTTAAATTGAGATGATGGTAGGACTTAATCCTATAATTCATTAATACCATAATCTCATAATTTTAGGTAGAATGCCAAAAATGGCAGAGAGTTAATGGAAATTAATAAGGGATTATTATGCACTTAATGCGTTGACTAAATATACAACTCACATGAGCTGTATATACGTAGGCACGGGTGGGACAATTTCCACCCAAATTGCCTGTGCTGGGGACACACATCAATCCCAAGTATGTAGTGAAAAGCTGCTTGAGACATGTTCAAGTCTCGGGTGACACATGTGATTGTGTATATATATGTCTTTTCTTGCTTTAAACAATAAAATATATATTTTATATAAGCCTAGTTGCCATTGAGAGAGGGCTTCCCTTCTCTCACATTGTTATTACTTCATGTGGATACCATGGAGTAGACCTAAACTTGGTTTTGAGAGCAACTCTGTGACGTCTCTATATCAATGAAAGACAAAGGAGTCGTCTACACAAGTATATTCCATTAATACCCTATAAGTGTTATTATATGTTTGTGAATTAATTATACTATGAGGAGTGATTGTTGTTAAATTAAAATTTTTAATTTGTTATTCCGCTTCCAAAGACTGTAAATCCTTACAATAAATACATTTATGTAACCCTTAACATGATTTTACTTTATTTCCTTTTGGACGGTTCTAACCATCTTCGGAGAATTATTCCTCTCTCTCATATCTCTTAAACTTCTTTAGGCTTATGGGTGTGACTTTCTAAGTTTACATGACCAAGCCAAAAACCAATTTCAGACGAATTGAAAAACAATTCCAAAGACGCACAGGCTATGGTAGTCATCTAGTAATAGTCCATTACCTTTAAATCACAATAAAGACATACTCCATTAAACCTATTTTTGATAGTACATACCATATAGTAAAATTCCTTTGTTGTCAACTCTTGATTGATGACGGGTTTATGACACATCAAAACCCTAGAGATTTCAATTTATGATATTTATCAACATTCGTTCGAGACCTTAGATTTAGAAAAATCCAAGTCAACAAATTTCATTTTGATTATCATTGTTTTGCATACAATCAATGTATAACCAAATCGACTTATTGCACATGACATGACTAGTTCCACACATTTACACAAAATAAGAAATATGTATTTATATCAAATCTAGCTATGTCATCTCAAGTCTAAGGATCAGTGGTACACTAATATGATCTAATGATGAATCATTGATTACATATTAAATGTCCATGTGATTCATCACAGTTGGTCACATTCGAAAAACAGTTCTCTAATTGTTAACTCATACTAATGCCCTAATGATATGATTTTCATATCACCGCTTTGATGTCATCTTATGATATTCGACAAAGACATTCAGTATGCCTATTATGCTATGTCATTGCCTAATTGACTCACATATGTAGGAGACAATTTAATGATTTGATTTTCTGAAGATTCGTATCATTCGAACATTTCACACACACAATTTCTTTAATAAGCAAATAAATAAAAATTGAAACAATGTACAAATGTAAAGAAAAAGATATTTTCTTTTATTATTACATAAATATTATTATAAGATAAAATACTTGAAACTGATAACAAGATTGATTCCTTAAGCATACACTAACAGTAAATTGGACAATTTAATTGTATGATCTCACTAAGATTATTTGAATGAAGCTCACCCAAGTACCCTTATTCATTTTACATGCACATTAGTAGTACCATCTTGCTAAATACAGCTAAAAAAAACTGAAAACTACTACCATTCAAGCAAAGCACTCTGAATCAAACGGAAGAGATTAAGATAGAAATCCATGTTTATAATATATTGTGAATAGTTTTGAGTAGGGTTGTTTATGAGTTGAGCCGAATCAAGTAGTGTTTGTTTTTCGAGCTCGGTTCACAGACATATATAGGGCTTGTGCTCATTGAGACATATATGGTTAGGGTTCGACTCAATTCAAAAAATTACATTTAAGCCTTACATTTTTGAACAATTACATTTAAACCCTTATAACGTTTACATTTATAAATTACTCGTTTTTATAACTAAAAAAAAAAAAAGATTTTAAGGATGTAAATATAAGATTTATATTTTTTAAGGTTTTAGTGATATTTTACTTAAATCGAGTAATGAACTTGCAAACTCATCAAGCCAGCAAATCTCAAATCTAGCTCGACTTGAAAGCCAAAGTAAAACTTCTTGAAAAACTTGATTCAATTTTATTTTAGCCGAGTCATGAGCTGCTCGTGAGTGGTTCAGCTCATTTGCTTCCCTAGTTTGAGAATATTAATCAAAAGTAAAAGGCAATTCATAAGATACGAAAATTCACTTAAACAGAGCACTACTGAATGGATAACGATGAAAAATGAAAAGCACTGCAATTAAGCGGCAATGAAGAGAACGGGAAACACTTCACTTTGAATCAAACAAAAGTGATGAAGAATGAAATCCCCGTTTGTAAAATACCAGTCAAAAGTAAAAGGCAATTCATACGAATGGGAGATATCTATAAAGAGAACATGACGAATAAAGCCACATGAACAAGGTTGAAGGATGCGCATTTCAAACTCATATTACAAGAGATGACAATTGGAAGAGCATTACTTTATTGGTCGGTGTCGCACAAATTAATTATTTAAAAATTTTAAAATGAAAATGTACAGAATGAAGCTAAACATATATAAACCGAATAATTTTATTTAGTTTACATTTTTGTAGTTAGAAAGATAATGAATTTCCCATCACTAAAATATAACCAAATTTGCAAATATAGTTTGTGGGTATTACATAGGTTGATGTATCAGTATGATGACATACAAAAACAAACCCAGTTTATGGGTAATTAATTGTTTAACAAAAGCACTTGCATTTGATAAGTGGGTGATGGGGATTACGAGATATCGACCTTACCTATAATCTAAGTCAAGACATCTCTTTAGCAAAATAAGGCTAAAATTTATAGTATTCCTGTTACTTTTCATCTTCTTGATTAATTAAATAAGATTGTTTGATTTGGTTGGTATAATTAAATCAATTTATACATTCATATTGCATTCCAAAATTTTAGTGGAGTTGAAGTGGGGCATAAAAACTAAGGTAAAATTCTTTCCCAACTTATCTTGGTTTCCAGCTGGTCTTGCTGAATTATGAAAGCATATAATTTCTTATCATTAAGACAATATAATATTCGAATATTAGAATCAAACTATAATAGATAAAGTAAAAGCTTTAATTCACTTAATATATTGATATTTACTTTGCCCCTCTCCTTTAAGAGGAAAATTCTTCTTTCTTATCAAGACAAATTACAAATTAAATTAGAACTTGTAGCATCTATTTCAACCAGTATTCATAATTGCTCAGTTTTTAATGATCATGAGAATTTTTGCCTTCAAATCTCACATTTTATTATTTATTCTAATTATGATGATTTTTCATAAGTACAAGCAGATTTTTAAATCATGAAATTATGGTGAATTTTCCTACCATCAAAGAGACTTTGAATTGAATAACAATTTAATTAGAGAAAACTATGACAAAAATCAATCACAAAAAACTCATACAAAATTTACGTGGTTCGACAAAATGTTGATATCCATGGAACAACTATCAATATTATTATAAAGATGAAAATATCTTTTAATGGTATATAATATAAACTAGGGTTTTCCTTATATAGTAATGACTTGAGTAACCCAAAATTACAATTATAACCTAACTAGACTTCTGCAGATCTTGAAACTCTATTTGAACAGTTCTTTGAATATGAGTCACATTTTTTTATGAATATTTGCACCCTTAGAAGACCTATTCAATCTTGAAAGACATATACCTCCTCCTAAAGCTCCAACCTCTTACTACTTACATGTAGTGATATGGAGCAAGTCCAAACAATGTTTGAACTTCTCCAACGGTAGCACCATTGTTAACATATTTGTTATATTATCTTTGTTGTGCACTTTGAAACAATGTGCTTTGTTTTTGTATGATAAACTTGATTCTTCTATAGTTCTATGAAACTCTAGCCATCACATTATATGGTAAGGGCATGTTGACTAAATCCAATGTCAAACATCAATTCCTTTAATTAAAACACCTCTTTAGCTATTTTTGTTTTTGTCAAGAATTCAATCTTAGTGGTGGATAAAGCTATTACATTGTGCAAAGGTAGATCTACAAGTGATTGGAGCATTTGCAACTGTAAATACATAGCTTATAGAAGATTTTCTATCATCAATATCTTCATCATAATTAGAACTGACATTCGTAATATAAAAACCAAGTTGTTAATTGTGCCAAAAAAATCTGTAGTCCGCTGTATCTTTTAAATATTTGAGAACCCACTTAACTGCTAGTCAATGTTCTTTGCTTAGATTAGCTATAAATCTACTAATCGCACTAATTGCAAGTGCTAAATTTGGCCTACTGCAAACCATAACGTACATCTAACACCTGACTACATTAATATAAGGAACTTTGATATAAAATCTACCTCCACATCGATTTTTGGACTTTAAGAACTACACAATTTAAAATGATTAGCTACTAGAGTATTGATTGGCTTAGCTTCATTCATACCAAATATGTCCAAAACTTTTTAACCTAATTCTTTTGTAAGAATCATAACTTCTTGTTCTTTTTATCTTTGTCAATCTCAATACCAAATATTTTTCCTAATAGCTCCTTGTAAAGGGTTGTATGTGTCTTAAAATGTGTTAGGGGCATATTTCGAATTAGTCATAAAAGGTAATATTGTCTTTGTATTAAGAAGTAGGGGCATTTAAGTAATATCCAAGGTTAAACATTTTAAACCCTAGATGTAAAAAGGCTAATTGATCCAAGTTTATGTACTTTTACATTTCACACAAATTCTAGATTTTCGTTTCTCTCTTTGTGAGTACTGTGCATTCTTTCTAAAAAAATTCTATTGTAGGGTTGGATTCGAGCCGAACTGAGCCGAGCTCGAACTTTACCTAGCTCAAGCTCAGCTCGATAAATGATTAAGCGAGCTCGAGCATGAGCCTAAGCTTGGCGAGCCAAGCTAATAATGGCTCGAACTTGAGCTTAACGAGCTTCAAGTGTACTGTTCAAAGCTCATGTGAGTTTTTTCCTTTTTTTCAATAATCTAGAATAAAATTGAGTTATGATAACTCATCTAATAAACTAAAAATAAATAAATATCATTATTTCAATCAAAATTCATCAAAATAACTAAAAAATATATATAACAAAATTAATATTAGTTGCAAAAGTGTGATATAATTATACATGAGATACATATTGTGAACAATTTGCTGTAATATTCTCCTATTTTGAGCATACTGTTCCAAGCAACAAGACAACCTAGCCCAAGAATCCAGCAAATTACCATTGCTTTATACTTCCCCTGGTTAGTGTAGAAATTAATTTAATCAATACCATATTTTGACTTCATCTAAATGGAAACAATCTAAATAAAAAAAAACCCTACAAAAGAAAGGCTACAATCTAAATAAAAATATTCCCTGAATTATTAAAAGTTCCTAACATTCAAGGTATCTGAACATTAGCCAATTTTACAATATGTTTTTGGCATAATAGAGGGTCAATTTTGCTTTGTCCTATACAAGAATAAAAAAAAAGAACTGATTATTTCTTCCATGTTATAACTGAGAAACTATCCTCAAAAGTCTATTGCTTTCTGCAATCTCATCTTGTTCGGTGGGAAAACTTTCTCCTTGTACCAGTCAAGCTTGTTCTTCAGATCAATAGGAACCAGTTTAATCTTCTCCTATAATCCCTGCTTGCAAAAAATAATTCCAAAATAAAAGAGAAGTGGAAGATTTTGATAAAATAAAAATTAAATGACTCCACCCAACTAAAAGTCTTTAAACTCTTTGACTCATAGTTCATTCGCCCATGCAATTACAAGCAAAATCATAAATAAAACATACAAATCTCAACAGAAGATAACATAAAAATATTTATGCATATAACAAACTCTATCACCCTCATCTCCAATGATTAATAACAACAACAACCAATCTCAGCCGTTCACAAGATTTGTTGATCACAACCGCAAACATAAAAAAAGTCAATAATCATATTAGAAATCTTGATCTCCCGCTAGTTGATTAAATTAAAAAAATTCTTAATTTTCTGAACTTGCCAGAAACAAAATCAAGTTGCTGAAACACTATCAACTGAAGAAATTGTTGAAGTATAAGTAGGTCGAATCACTTTAAACAAAAATATATAAAAAAAATGGAGTTGGTTTGAACAGAATTAATATTAATACAAAATTATTACAGAGCAAATGAAATACTAAAAGCTATTAGAAATATGCAAAACCAACACATGAGATACTATGTGCTCACTTGCTCTGGTTTTTTAACAGTAAACGATTAACTGTTTCAAAGAATAATGATATCAAAACTATATAACAAAAACAGAATTTCTATAGGAAACATAATAAGTAAATACCTAAGTTTGTGTATTAGAGAACACCAGACATAAAAAAAAACAGAAGATTGATGAATAAAGATGAAATTATCAGAAATAGCATAGAGACAAACACTAGAGATACTTACAAGAATGACCTATATGGGAAATTTTTGGTTTTTAATTACATAATTTATAGGCAGATGTTAAGGAAGTGAAAGAACTATATGTGGATGTCAAGAACATTTTCTTAAGCATAAAAAATGTAGCCATTCATCAACAAATATAAGCTCAACAGTCTCAGCTTCATCTTCTATCTTTATGAAATTAAGAAGAAATGAGATATTAATTATACGACCGACAATTTAATGAAAAATAAATTTAAAAAGCATGTAGTTGTCTGGTGTATTATTGTCTACCTGATCTTGTTTGGGAATATTATAAAGTGCTCTCATCCAATCAGCTCTACACATAAGTATATTGACTATTTCTGGTGATAGAGATGCCCTGTACGTGTCAATCACTCTATTACTAGCACTAAATGCGGTTTTAAAGACTACTGTCGAAACAAGAATTGCCAAGATATCAGCCGCCAATCGTGAAAGTACTTTATACTTATATTGATTATCCCTTCACCAATGAAGTGCATTAAAGTTACTTGAGTTGATATCATCAGGTATCTCAATACCACGTTCTTCATAATACATTTCTAACTTAGACTTCACTGTTTGTTCCGAATATGTTCTTTCTTTATGATCCTTCAAGTGCAACCAACTAAATTCAGGCCCATATTGTTTATTTTGAGAATATTGAGAACTGCATGATTTGCCTACAAATTTCATAATATAAGTTAGGAACTTAGGATATGTTATAAAGTTTCAATTAAAAACAATGATTTAAGGTACGTAATGTACTTAATGGTGCTTGTTGAGTTCTTGGTTGAGGTTATGGAAGTCCAAATGTAGTTGATGGATTGTCTGATGACATCATGTCAACGTATTTGCTGTACAACTTCTCTAAAGTTTGTTTGACATTTTCTATCTCTTTAGAGGCATTTTCTTCCCCATATAGAATGGGAAATGCCAAAGTAACATAAGGAACTTTATCCTAAAATAATCACAAACCAAAATAATAGTTAGGGACATTTTCGTTGTATACATATATATTATAATAAAGACAATCAAGTATAAGTTCATTACCGAGGATCCATAATGCTAGTAATCGCCATCAAAACATTCACCTCGCCCTAGTATTTGTTAATTTTTTTGGACATCTTAGTCACCATCATTGATATAGCATGATCTTCTTCGAATTCCCGCTCTTGAAGGATCTCTTTTATTCTAAACACTTCCATGAAATATCTATTTGCAGTTGTATACTGCAATCCAGAAATTAATTTGGTTATAACATCAAAAATTGTTAAAAACTCACAAATAACCTCCAATCTCTCCCACTCTTCCCTGGTCGGACAGTAAGTATAGCTTGATTCAACAAACATAAAGCTAGGAAAAACCTCTCTGAACTGTAATGTCGTAGTTAGCATTTTGTATGTACTATTCCAGTGGGTAGGACAATCTAAAACTAATTCCTCTCTTTGATTCCACATTGCATAGCAATTTTTGCAAAATTTTTTTGTCTAGCCTCGCTAGCTCTTATGAACTTCATACTCTCCCAAATATTGTCTGTGATGGGTTTTATCACAGCCACCCCATCTTAGACTAACAAATTTACTATATAGGTAGTGTACCTAACATGGAAAAGCTTTCCATCACACAATAATGGTCTTTGCATTTGAAAATCTTATTTCAGTCTCTTAACACAACTATCATTTGTAGTAGCATTGTCTATTGTGATAGTTTCCACCTACAAACAAAATTAATTAATATTAACAAAATTATATACAAGAAAATTGTATAAATAAATAAATAAATAATATATATATATATATATATATATATATATATATATATATATATATATATATATATATATATACACACATATATATATTCTTATAAAGAGTTTTCAGAGTTGAATTTACCTTATTCTTAATCTCCTAACCCTTAAAACACTAAAAAATAGCTGCTGCAATGTCAATTCCTCTCCTAGGTGGAGGTAGGTGTACAAAATTTATAATCCGTTTATTTAAGGACTATGTATGGTCCACCCAATATGTTGTGATTACCATATACTCAATAGTTTTGCAATCTAACTTCCCAAGATCAGTAGTAACACTGATCTTCCTAGTTTCCTGAAAAATCTTCTTCAACTTTATATGTTCTGCTTGATAAACTCTAATGTAATCAGCTTTTACTTGCTTCCTTCCAACTTTTTCATAAAGAGGTTGAAGAACCCGACAAAAATTGATGAAATCAGGATGCTCGACGAAATTAAATGGCAATTCGGATATCATAATCATGTGAGCCAAGGCCTCTCGAACCTGAAACACCAACAATATAATCATTGCATTAGTTAATACAATTTATTTTATAACAATTTCATAGTAAAAATAAAGTAATTAACTAAACTCAAACTTACCTTGGGATGCTCATAATTCAAGCTTGTCTTCACCACAGATGGGGTAGGTAACCTTACCTTTGAAGGCTCAAAGCCCAATATGGTTTGTCACCCCATGACTAAATTCATCCCCATTGCTTTCTTCCTATCAACACATTGCCCTATATGCCTTGTCAAATGGGTAGTAGCCCTAGTCTTTTGCAATTTCAACTTTCTCTTGTAATACTTGCATACTACAAATGTAAAATCTCTAATAGTAACAAACATCTATTCTAGAAAACACTCTCAAACAACCGATGTTTTCCTCCTCTTATTAGATGGAATAACAGAAAGCGGTGCTTTTGCCAATTTTTTTGAATGTACACTTGCTTCATCTTCCCTTGCCTTATCTGAAGCATCAAAATCTTCTATTGCAGTCATATCAACATCCACATCATCTATTCCAACCCCTTGAGTAGGTATAGGTGCTTCAATTTACATTAATCTTCCTTTCATAGATATACACGTAGAATGAGCCATCATGCTAGCTGTAGACGCTTGCGATGAAGATCGACTTACTCCGGATGGTTTTACTCTTCTTAATCTCATATTCTATGTCACAATTAAAATTAGACAATTAGTTGTTAATGTAATTAAAAGCATGAAACAATATCAAATTTGAACTTGACTTTTGAACCTAAATCAAATAGGGAAAAAAGAGTTTTAGTTAAGAGATTTTTTATTTATAATCATACTTTTTACAGCATTATTTTTAAGCAAATATTAATATCTTTTATTAAGGTAATTCTTATGATGTTGGACATTATTCAATGATATTGGATAATGTATTTAGTATTCATGGATAAAAATGATCTATAAACTTTAACATGAATGCCTTATAATAAAAATTCATTAATCAAACACCAAAATTTTCTAGGTTCAAAAGATAAACTAGACTGGAATTCTCCCTTATATCTAAAAAAGTTTCATAAACCTATGATTTCTCTGGAGAGTCTTAAGATCTTCGCAGAAATATGTCTCATTTTTTCAGAATTATATCATCTTCCTCGTGATTGCATATTCTTGCTGAGAATCCACTTTTTTATGACCAATAACTGTACCATTGGTAAATCATCTCCCTGTTACCTTTGTTTCTATTTTAGTTTGATTTCTTGGTTTTCTTTCTACTTAGTTTCATGTGTAGTTACAACACTGGTTACTTATTCATTTATTCACATTTAACTTGCAGGAGGTATATGAGCAACAAAAAGAAATTATTTTACTTGGGTGAACTTATAAAATGTAAACATTTCCATAGTATTCCTAATAAAAATGATCTCCAAACTTGAACATAAATGTCTTATAATAAAATTAGGGTTTGCTCAATTCTACCAACAAATAAACAAATTCAAGTAAACAAAATAACAAACAAAAGAACAAACCTATTAATTATTATGTCCTTGTGTTGTTATCCAAGAACGGTTAAAGTTGTCGTCATCAAATCTGAAAGCTGAAAGTAAAGATATTCATGACTGGAGAACTAACGAAGTGTTTGACCTTGCAAGCTAGATAAAGTCCATTGGATTGTGAAGTCGACGGTTTGATGGAGATGTAGATTGATGAGGTTTTGTGAAGCTCAAAGAAGACATAATTCCAGAAGCTCTAGAAAAAGAAGATGAGTGCTTGAAGTTGCAGGAGACTGACAAGTTTTGAGATTTTTTGACCGCTGGCTGTCCACTAACTTTGACTAAAATTTATTGATAAAAAATTGTTAAAAGCAGTTTCACTTCTTTCTCAGCAAATAATTTGACATAATATTTTAACAAAGCCAAGAAACGTCAACGTTTTTAGGTGAGCTGATCCGACTTATGAGCTTATCTGAGCTGCTTGATTTTGGGCTCGAGCTCGAGCTCTTTTATTTGTCAACGAGCAGCTCGAATTCAAGCTTGAACTCGTTCATCGGTGGCTCGTTTTGAGCTCATTCGAGCTGAGCTTGAACAAGCTCAACTCGAATCTAGGCCTACTCTATTGATGTAACACCCTTTCCAAATGCTTACTCCTATATAGAATATAACTTGAAGGAACATGAATAACCTGACCTTTTATACCAGACAATGAAATAATTGAGCATGAATACAAACTAAAAACTCAAACATGCAAAAAGGTGCAATAAATTACTTTAATCAACATATTGAAAGTCAACCATAATTAATGTGTCAAAAGTCCAAACTCATAAATATGTAAATACAAAATACATTCACAAGGTCTTAAATTGAAACAAAAATATAACTATTAAATAATCTAGAAATGAATATTTGGCCCCTTACCTTTTTGCAACTGCTTAACTGGACTATTAGCTCTTTATATACCTCGCTACTCACCTCTACTTGTAAACTATAGAAAAAGAATGCGTGAGTGAAAAATACTTAATAAGTAGGCGATCTCTTAGTACTTTACACATAACATTAAAAAAAATTGAAACTATGCGTTCCAACACTAAGTTTCTTTATGGCCCATTCATCTATTTTTCACACCCAAATGCCTAAAGTACATAGGCCATCTCATATGGTCTCCCAAAACTTAAGTTGATCTTAATATATCTGAAGCCTTAGTGAAAACAATGTGACATATTTGATGTCTACAAACTATGGTACCTTGAGTACATGTCGGTCAAACTATCGGTCAAACTAACTATGATACCCTAGTCACATGAAAAAACTAGTTGTCGCCCCTCATTTACCACATACGCATAGCTACAAGACTGTTATTGCAAAACTATTCTTGGATGGCCCTACCTCAGACATGTATGTGATGTATCTCGCAACCTTATGAGGAAATAACAAAAGTGCCACTATCCCTTACCACGCACATCTGAGTTGAATTGAATTATGTGACTAATACAACTTGATGCCGAGTGCATGATGCATCTCATGAGTACTTATTTCTCGTATAGTCATATTGTTTTCAATATCTTGCCACTATTTATACACCTAGTGGCTACCTAAGTGTACACCACTTTCCTAACTTTTCCTATTTTTGACCCAGATCTAGCTTGGTCAGGGTTTGTGCTATCTTCCATGAGGTTAAACACATTTCTAAAACTAATTGTTTTACCTTACCTTACTAAGACCTATCTATTATCTTTCTTCTCTCCTTGTAAATAGCCTAGGGGTAAAATATTCTTTTTATTTCTTAGTACTTACATGCATGTGTTTGGAACTTACACCCTTATATTCCTCGTGTTGCTTATACACAGGTGTGTTATGGTCTTACACCCTCGTGTTCAACTTTCATACACGACTTGCTTCCTAATGCTAACATAGACATTCACTTTTGGGGAAGCCATACATAGGCATGTTTTCTATACCATACAATTGTGTTGGCATCTCTTTAGAACGAATGTGTTATCATGGTAAGTCTCATTTTTCATACAAAGGATACACGAGCATATGGGCACCCTATACGACTGTGTATCATGATCTGGAAATCATACCCTTCTGATATGTACCAAGTTTGGCTAACTTTCAATGATACAATCAATGAAACGTATTCACAATATGTTCCTAAACATCCTAAATGCCTTTTCTTGTCCAGGTTACTCAGACATAACATTTTAATCTCAGATCATGATCAATATTGTCATAATTCTTAATCTCAACCTAAACAATATAATTCATATATCTATATATTGTTTCATCATACTTTAGTCATGTAATCTTTCACATAGTCATCTCAAACCTTAATTATCAACCAAAGAATCAATTATACAAGTATAATCCATGTGATCAACAAAATTCAAAACTAAGTAACTAGAGGACACCATACTTGCTGTAACACCTCTTTCTGGATGTATACCTCTATACAGAACATGACTCAAAAGGACATGCATAACTTGACTTCTCATACCAAACAACGAAATAATTGAGTATGATTATAAACTAAAAACTCAAGTGTGTAAAAAGGTCGTACATGATTTGTTTCCTAATGCTAACACGGTGTTCACTTTTGGGAAAACCACACATGGACATTTTTCTCATACCATATGAATGTGTAGTCATCTCCTCAAAATGAACGTGTTATCACACTAAGTTTTCTTTTCATACAAAAGATACATGGTCATGTGGGTTATCCTACATGACCATGTATCGTGATCTTAAAATCGTACCCTATTAATTTTTTGTGAATTTTGATCTACTTTTGACGATCCATTCAATCACAAGCATTTAAAGTATGTCTTTAAACATCCTAAATGCCATTTCTTGTCCCAGTTACTCAAACAATGCATTATAATCTCAGATCATGTTCAGTACTTAATAATTCTTAATCTCAACCTAAACAATATAATTCATATATCTACATGTTGTTTCATCATACTTTAGTTATGTAATCTTTCACATAGTCATCTCAAAGCTCATTCATCAACCTAGAATTAATTCCATAAGCATAATCCATGTGATCAACAAAATTCAAAATTGATTAACTAAGGAACACCATACTTACTTGCTGTAGCACCTATAGGTATGTCTCAATGGTAAAATAGTCTAAATTCATAAGTTTAATTGATGTCTGAATGATTTAATGCAATTTGAAAGTCAAAGTATAAGTTTTCAATGACATATAATCGTGTATAGTGAGACCATACTCGTGTGTCATTGTTACGTCAGTTAGATAAGATAATTTTCATGTAATTTTCAAATTTAAGGACACATGGTTGTATGCCTTGGATACACACCCATACGTGTTGTAATTAGTTTTTAAAATAAAACCTGTTGTTCCTAGAGTTGGAGAAGCCATGTTTAAGGCTAAGGTTGTGGCTAAAGGTTTTTCCCAAGTAGAAGGAATTGACTATCATAAGGTATTTTCATAAGTTGTAAAGCATACATCAATTAAATTAATGTTGCCTATTGTAGCCTTACTTGACTTAGAACTAGAGCATTTAGTTATGATTATTGTATTTCTACATGGAAGTCTAGAAGAGAAAATATATATGGACTAACTTGATGGATTCATCAACTCTGGTATAAAGCTATGGTATGCCTTTTAAATAAATCTCTTTATGGATTGAAACAATCACCAAAATAATCCTATAAGAGATTTGATAATTATGTTTAGTTTCTTGGCATTTCTAGATGTAGTTTTGATCACCATTTGTATTTTTTAAAATTTGATACTAGTATTTATGTATATTTGTTTATCCATATTGATGATATGCTTATTATTTCTAAGGAAACAAATGATTTACTTAAGTTAAAGAAACTATCAAAAATTGAATTTAAAATGAAAGATTTAGCTTCAACTAAAAGAATTCTAGGAATAGACATTAATAAGGACAAGATTGAGGGAATCTTAACACTATCTCAAATTGGGCTAAGTTTGTTAATATTCTAATGAGAGCTCGTTTCAAATTAAAATATGTTTTACATGACATGTGCTTTACTGAAATTGCATATATAAAGAATATACCTAATTCAAATATTATAAGTTGTTTTATGTATGCAATGATAGGTTCTAGGCTTGATATTACTTATGTAATCAGTTTGATAAGTAGATTTATAAGAAAACTTGCAAAAGATCACTGGAGTGCAACTAAATGGTTGTTATGATACTTGAAAGGGTCTTGTAATTAATCTTGGTTTAAGATTCTATGTTGATAATACTAAAAATTTACTTATGAAATGATACTGTGAATTTGATTATGCTACAAATCTAGACAAAAGAAGATAATTGACATGTTATATCTTTACCTTTGGAGGAAATGTAGTGAGCCATAAAAGTTGTTTACAACACATTGTGACAATTTCTACAATAGAGGTAGAATATGTAGCTCTTATTGAGGCAATTAAAGAAGCCCTATAGCTTAAAGGAATAAATTAAAAGCTTGAATTGTTTGATAATATCTTAGAGTGTTCTATATCTCTTAGACTGCAATAAACTTGTTAAAGAATAGTGCTTTCCATGAAAGGACTAAACATATAGATGTGAGGTTGCATTTTATTAGAGATATTCTAAACAAAAGGCAAGTTAAAATAGAGAACACTGCATTTGAAGGAAACCCAATAGATATATTGATTAAACCTATGCCAATCAACAAATTTGAGAAAGCTATAAACTTGTTGAATATTGGTGGTGTTTAGATTTGTAGGTTGCAAAAGTGTGTTTCTTTGGTTAATTTCATAGGTTAGTTTTTGACAAGGTGGAGTTTATAAAGAGTTATATGTGTTTCAAACCATATTAGGGGTATACTTAGAATTAATGGTTCTTGTTTGTAAGAAGCTTGTAACCTTTTCTTATTCTTCTTTGTTTTGGTAGATTTGGTTTGTATATTGAATTATTTGGGAACTATTGTACTGTATGATGTACATTGACTGCTAAATAGTAAATTTGATTAGAGGAACAATTTTGCCTTGGATATAAGATTTTGTTTATGAAATCTAAACCAAGTATTTGCACTATGTTTGATGTTTTCTTTCATTTTACTTGTTAATTGGCAAATCCTAAACAAATAATATAACACTCCTAAATCATTATGTCTAATTCTTTTCTTAATAAAGACTTACGATGACACACATTATCAATATTTCTCTTAGCAATCAACATATTATCACCATATATCAAAAAATAAATATAGGAGTGATCATCCTTTAAAGTACACACAATTGCACTTAGTTAAATAATACTTAACTTGTAAGAGTCACACCTTTTATACTATTGCCTGCGATATTGCTTCAAACCATAAAGAGAATTCCTTAGCTTGAAAACTAGAAGTTCTTTCCCAAACTCCTTAAATCTCTTAGGTTACTACATATAAATCTCTTCCTCCAACTTGACATGTAGAAATACAATTTTAACATTCAACCATTCCAACTTTAGGTCTAATTGATCTATCAATGCCAATCAAACTCTTGTAGTTGTATGTTTTACCATATGAGAGAAAACTTTATTATAGTCGATCCCTTTCTTATGTGAGAACCCTTTAGCAACTAATCATGGTTTATACTCATTATTTTTTATGCCCCCTCTTGTTTTCTATAGACCCATTTGATTTCTTTTCTTTTGGAAGTTTAACTAACTCTCAAGTTTGATTTTTGTCTATAGACTTTATCTCCTCAGTCATACATTAATTTATTTCTTTTATTTTGAATTGGATACAACTTCCCAAAAAGAATTTGGTTCTTTATTAGTGGTTAATAAAATAAAAGAAGCATACTTATCATCTGAACAATACCTGGCTAGTGGTCTAATTGTGTGTCAATGCTACGTTTTTGTTGATGTTCCTATTGCTTTAGCAAGTTTGAATTATCAATACTATTATTTAATTCTATTGTTGATTGATTTGATTCTAAGGGTTACCAATATAAATTTCCACTTCTACTTTAAAACTTGAATTAATATGACTTGCTTGTAATAATCATTGTTAATTCATTATAGCCTTCTTATCGTACATTACATCTTTACTAACTATCACTTTATGCACCTTAAGATTTCATAGTTTACGCCACTTTACTCCATTTTGATACTTTATAGAGGTGTATTTACTAGACTTAGAATCCAAATTAAATCTTTTATCACAAGAGATATGTGCATAAGCTAGACACTCGTATACCTAAAGTATAAAATAATCCATTTTTCTTCCTGTCCAAACTTGCTATGTAACTTTCTCCCCATTTTCCTAAAAGATGAACTGTTAATCATAAAACAGACTGTATTAATTGCTTCTACTCAAAACTTCTTGGATAACTTTACCTATAACCTTAAAGCTCTGGCTCTTTTGAACATGATCTTGTTCATTTTTTTTGTCATGTTATTTCGCTATGGAGTCTTTGGAATTGTGAAATTCCTTTTAATTTCTTATATCTTGTAGAAGTCTATGAACTTCTTTAACATGTATTCACAATTGTTAGACCTACGAAATTTAACACTCTTACTTACCTGTTTCTCAACCTTGGTTTTCCATTCCTTGAAACTACAAAACATCTTAGATTTCTCTCTCATAAAATATACTCAAACTTTCCATGAGAAGTCATAAATGAATATCTGGCTCCACCTTTTTTCGATAGTTATATTGGATCCAATACATTTGAGTGAATATATTCTAACACATATGAGAAGAAACCTTGAATCAAAACTTATTTTTGTGTCCATGAATGCAAAACTCTCAAAAACATAGATGACATTATTTAATCACTCTAACATCTTTTTTTTGTGTAAAGTTCATAAACACCATACTCACACTCATTAGTATGGCCTTAACGCATATGCCATAGTCTAGTGGCATTTTAACTAGATTATAAAGAAGAAAATGCAAATCCCTTATCTACAATTGTACTACCAGTAAGTTTGTAAAAAATATTCTTAATCTACGCCTCTTTCATAACATTTATTAAAGCTTTCAAAACCTGACTTTTTGGAGCTGTTGAAAACCTATGTAATGTCTTTTGTAATTGCTATAGAGAAATCAAATTCTTTTTCAATTCTAACACATGTTTAATGTTTTTGACTATACCATAAAAAATCCTTATCTTAATAGTTCCTATCCTACATTGTCTTGCAAGAATGATTATCTCTTATAACTATACTCTTGGCATCACATATCCTATAACTGTGAAACTTTTCTATATGTAGTAAACTATGAAGAACATGTTAAATCTAATATCAAATTATCTATTGGAGAATTATTACTTGCCATAAAAACCAAGAATGAATCTTTATCATCACCCAAAGTCCCAGATAAAACATTAGCAAAACTTGACACAGTGTCTTTTACTTGTCAAATTCCTAATTATTGATTAACAAACAATCTTCCTTCCTTTGTCCCTTCTAATGAAATTTAAACATTCTATCTTTTTCACCCTTGATTTAGACTTTGAATTTTTTCTCACCTGACTCTTATTTTTTTCTCAAGCCCATTTATTTTATGTAATTGCTAACAAACCCTCACCTTGAGGCATTTTTGTGTCCAACTTCTACATTGTTTTGGGATCTCAAAGTTGAAACCACTTCTTCATACTATAGTGTTTCCTTCTTAAACATCAATGTTGCAGTTAGATAGTTGAACGATGGTGATAATAGTAGATAAACATGATTGCCTTGTCCTCATCTTTCAATTTGACATCGACACGTAAAAACTCACTTACCTTTTAGTTAAATTGTGCTATGTGTTCTTCTATGTGTCCATATTTTTCCATTTTTAACAAAAAAAATCTCTCTTCATAAAGAGTTTGTCAGTGACGTTCATGGACATGAACATGCTCACCGATTTGACCTATAAAATTGTTAGAGTAAGTGCTTTAGATTCAGTTGATTTAAAATATCTATGCAGTTGTCATCCCATGATGTATTTATTTTGTTATAAATAAGACATGTTTTCATATGTAAATCATAGCTGCATATATATGATGAATGCCTTTAGGTTGGTTAAACCATGATGAAGAGATCAACAAGTTACTTGTTCATGAAAACCCTATGATTATGTTAGGTGGCCAATCTAAAAATGTTCATAGCCTTAATATTATCATGACTTAAGACATATATAATACGGTAAAACTATCATAGTATTGAACAACCCTACCAATAAATAGTTATTGATCTTACGTGTTGAGGTTGTAAGTGTTAGCATGGTGCAATACGTGAGTGGATACTAAAAGTACATCTATCGAATAGACTTGATAAGAAGATTCCACATAGATGGTAACTTTAGTATCTACATAATGAATCCTTTAATGGATAGTGGTGCATGCAATCTTTAGACTTGAGATCACTGGTATGTCTCATACACTAATTGACTTAGTTTGATACTAACCTAATGTAAGCTTTTTGAAGGGTTATCAAAATGATAGTGATTGGCTATGTCAAAAAGTATAACAGAACTATGGTGGATCATCGAAAAATTATCACTCCTGGTATGGGACAAAGATATCTAATGGTGTTATTTGACTAATAATTATGACCAATGAAATCAGTGCCTATAGTATTAATTTAGTTTGAAACCTAAATCTAATTAAATCTAGTCGTTGTTTAGGAAGAAAAGTCAAAAAGTTAAGATAACTAAAATAGACGCTACTTATATGCCTCAACCTTGATGGGTTATTAGTACGATGAAGGATTTGATTGCATGAGAATCGTACCATTGAAAGATTATATCAATTAATGCTGATTCTCAATGCATTGGGTGAGCATAATGTCTTGTTAGAGACCACTCATGACATGTTATTAATAAGTTGATTAATTGAGAATTATTCATGAATATTATTCACTATCACTATATTTGGGAACCTATAAGTCATATGGATAAGGGATTATTTGCTATGACTTGGATTATTTGGATGTAAAGTACAAAAGAGTGAATCATTGAGGGTTAGAGATTTTGAAATATGAAAAATTATGTTTAAGAATATGTAGAAACAAATATTTAAAACATAATTAATACATAATTAATATTAAGCCTAATTAATATAATTAATGGGTTTGAGCTAATTGTCAAATACCAATAAGACTTGGGGTAAAGTATATAAAAAGATTATTAGGGTTATGTTATAAATTCATGTTGTTCTTATAACCCTAAGTGTAGAAAAAAATTAGCAGCCTCTTTCCCTCTAGTCGCCATTCTCTCTCTTTCCCTAGGAAGAAGTTTTTCCTAAAATTTATTCATCAATCATCTAGTATACTAATTTTCACAAGTTAACACTTGTAAGTCTCCTCGTTGTCGTAGAGCCCCTATGTGGATGAGTAAGGCTTTGTAGAGTTTATGAAGGAAACATTTTCAATCTGAGACGGATTCAAAGTGAATTCAAAGAGAAGGATTCTCCAAATGCAAGTATGAAGGTTTCTAACCTTGCCATGTTACATATATAATTATCCTTTAATTTTGAGATTAGGTTTCTCATGTTTTTGAATTTTTTCCACTATTATTTTGTCTTTATATTACATGAGAAAACCCTACAAAACCTTTCGTCGTCTTTTCATTGACTATATCATAGATCACTAGATCTACCAATATATCCATATAGTACTAAAGGCAAAAGCTTCTATGTCTTGCTCTTTACAAGATTTACTCATAAATTTGCTTATTAAACTAATTAAATCTGCAATATCAAGTCTAATACCAATTATAACATACATCAAACTATCAATCACATTTGAATAAAAAGTTTTCTTAATAAAATCAAACTTTTCAAGAGACACTATAGATTTTAGTTTAAAATGAGTTCCCAAAGGGTATGAACAGGTTTTGCATTCATTATATCATACAATTTTATGACCTTTTTGGTGTAACCAAATTGAGATAATGTAAGCATCCATTTATGTCTATCTCTTTTAATATCCAAACCTAAAATTTTTCTTGTTAATCCTTTGTCTTTCACTTCAAATTATGTTTTCAACACATTTTTTAACCGATGTAAGCCACTAATGTCTTTAGAGGCAATTAGCATGTCAACAACACATATATAAGCAAATACATATAACTACCTTTAAAAGATTTTCGAAAGTAAACACATTGATCGAAACTACATTTTGAAAACCTTATAGACAAGAGATAGTCATCAAATTTTTTATACCATTGTCTCAGGCATTGTTTTAATCCATAAAGTGATTTATGTAGCAAACATACCTTATTTTCAAAGCCCTTTTTAATAAATCCATCAAGTTAATTCATAAAAATCTATTCTTTTAGATTATCATGTAAAAAGATAGTAGTAACATCTAATTGCTCTAATTTTATATTAAGTAAAACAACAACATATATCATTGATCTAATACATAAATGTTTAAAAACAGACAAAACAACTTCATGATATTCAATACCCTCTACCTATGAGAACGTTTGTGCAACTATTATAGTTTTAAATATAGCTTTTTCAATACCAAGGATTTCAGACTTTCTTTTGATGATTCATATACATTATATTACCTTTTGATTAATAGGTTTGTCAATGGAAGACTAGGTCTGATTTTTCTTAAGTAAAGACATTTCATCTTCCATGGCTTTCAACCATTCATTTTTGTTTTTACTTTCACAAGCTTAACTGAAATTAATTAGTTTATTCATTTCAATAACATCACCTAACGAATTTTATATGAAATTAACTCAACTCAACTTGTGCAAATCTATAGGATGGTTTAATGTTCCATCTAACTTTATCCCTAACTAATTGATAATTGAAAGAATAATATTCTGATCATGATCTATATCTTGGTACTATCTAAAATTTGTGATGATTGTTTGGACACAAATTGGATTTAAATTTGAATCAAGTTCATCATTCAATAATTGAATCTGATTATGATTAGAAAAGTTAGAAATCTCCACCTCAATTTGGATTTGTCCAAAATTCTATAAATTTTCTCTATGGTGAAAGAGATCTCCATATAACATTAACATTGATAACTCATTTATTATCATCAATTAGCCAAATCTTATAACCTTTTGTATCTATAGGATACCCTAAAATTATAGCTTTAAGAGTTATAGGGTTCAATTTCCCTTGGTTTCTATGAATATAGGCTTGACATCCAACATGTCTTAAGTGATTTAATTGTGGTGGTCTTTTTGACCAAAGTTTTATAGTTGCTTTAAAATTCAAGACTCAAGAAGGTAACCTATTTATTAGGTAGCATGTAGTAGTAATAACTTTTGCCTAAAATCTTTTACTTAATCCATAATCAACCAACATACACCTCACTTTGTTTAAAATGGTTCTATTCATTCTCTTAGCCAATTCATTTTGTTGATAAGTATTAGTGCAAGTTCTATGTCAAAGAATTCCATGTTGTTTACTAAAGTCAAAGAATAATTTGTTATGAAATTCTAGAGAGTCGTTTGTTCTTAAAACTTATTTTCTTAATTGTTTGATTTTCAACTAAGGTTTTTCATTATTTAAAACAACTTAAGGCTTGGTCTTTTTGTTTTGAAAAATAAACCAATATTTTTCTGGAATAGTTATCAATAAATGTGTGAAAATAATGTGAGTTTGAGAGAAAGTTAGGTACCTATAGAGATCCCTATAAATTTGAATGTATATAGTTCAATAGTCCTTTTGATCTATGTGACGACCGTAAATTTGAACCCATGTGATTTGCCTTTCTCTCACTAAAATTTTATTTCCTTCCTCTCACTAAATCCTAAAAACTAATTATTCCTCTCATACCAAATTTTAAAAAATAACATTTCCACCTAGGGTTGATTTTGCATTCCTCGACGCCATGTCTGACGACTTCTCCCTCTTGAGGCTTTCTCTCCCTCTGGTGGTCTCTTTCTCTTCATATCTCCCTCTAGTTGGTCGTCTAAGGTGGAAGATGAAGATGGGAAGACAAAGCATCTCTTGGCTTTGTCTTCTCTGACGAAGATGAGATCTCTCGTCTTTATGTCTCGTTATCATCGGGGAAGATGATCATCTTCTCAGAAGACGACGAGTCATTGTCTCAACGGTTCAATACCAATGACAAATCAACTCTTAATTTTCTTCACTAGCTAGATCCTTGTAATATATTTGTAGTTTTTTATTTTTCTTGTATTTCATGTGATTATTTATTTAGTTACTACATGTATGTTATATATGTTGTAAACCATATTTCGCGACTAAGTTATAATTGCCAACAAATTTACTTACTTTAAAATTGTAGTTATTAAAATAACAATTTAGTTATCGTTAATTTCCCTCTAGCAAGAACATGATATACAAAAAAATGAAATTGTTTTGTAACTAAACACTTAGTTATCAAAACAAAATTACTTACAAATAAAAAATTAGTTGTAGAAAATTAATTTTAGTTACATATTTTGTGACTAAAATTTTACCGATCAAAATAATAATTTAGTTATTACCAACTTCCCTCTTGGGGGAATGCAGCACTAAAAGATAAAATTATTTTACAACTAGACATTTAGAAGCTAAAATAAAATTACTTGCAACAAAAAGATTAGTTATAAAAAATTAATTTTAGTTATATAGTTCACAACTAAAGTTATATTTGTTAAATAAATTTATTTAAATTAAGATTTTAGTTATCAAAATAACAATTTAGTTATCACCAAGTTTCCTCCAACGAGAATATAAAGCCAAAAGGAAGAAATTATTTTGTAATGAGACCCTTAAAACAAAAATTACTTATAACTAAAAATTAGTTGTCGAAAATTAATTTAAATACATATATCATGATTAAAGTTATAGTTGTCAAAAACAAATTTATTTACAACTAAACAAAATGATGAAATTATTTTACAAATAAATACTTACTTAGTTGTTAAAACAAAATTAATTGCAATTAAAAGAAATTGATATAGAAAATTAATTACATATTTGGTGACTAAATTTATAATTGTTAAATGAATTTATTTATAACTAAAATTTTATTTACCAAAATAAAAATTAATTTATCACCAATTTTACAACTAAATAATTAATTGTCAAAACAAAATTAATTGCAACTAAAAGTTATTTACAGAAAATTAATTTTAGTTAAATATTTGGTGGTTAAAATTATAGTTGTCAAACAAATGTATTTACAACTAAAATTTTAGTTGTAATAAATTTACTTGTATTTTGCAACACTTATTATAACTAAATACTTAGTTGTTGAAATATAATTACTTGCAACTAAAAAATTAATTGGAGAAAATTAATTTTAGAAAGTGGGTTGAAAAAGTGTATTTAATTTTTAGCAACTAAATTCATTTTAGTTGTTAAAGATCAGTTTTTACAACTATTTTTAATTAGATATTAAAAAAATTAATTGCTATTTGTATGTTTTTTTAGTTTCTCCAAAGTTTAGGTATAATGTAATGTTATCTAAAATTTGAATAGAACTATCATAAATTCTGAAATTTATACTTCCTATTCATGTTATATCATATGGCTCATTATCATCCATCAAGACTTTGCCATCATTAACATATTTAACATTTGTAAACTACTCTAATCTAAGTGTCATGTGAAAGATACAACTTGAGTATATGACTTATCTAGTAGTGACACTAATATAAGTTGTTAGAGATTTACAAATGCAATTAAGAACATATGCAAGAAATTATAGAAAATGCAATGCAATATTCACTTGGTTTGGATTTCATAATCGAAATCTACAACCAAGATAGAAGATAGCCTCTCGTCAATTTACTAGAAAATCGAAAAAATATTACAACATTCGGTTGAAGAACCACTCAATATTTACATCTAACTAACATAGACAAATATAAAAAATATAACAATATTTTTCACCGAAACACAACTAGATCAAAAAAATCAGAGAGACATAGCAAGCCCTAGCATACTCAAGAGAGAGCGAATGAGAAACAGTCAAAAAAATTCTTTCGCACTCTTGTGGTTGAATTATCCTGAATTTATATACTCAAGGTACAAAAATATTTGAACTAGGAAATAACTCATAAGCGCTTACCAAGGTTAACTACAAAACTACCCTCTGTTCAAAAGTTTAAGACACAAGTCTCACATCAACGATTAGATTGATTTGTAAATTTAGTTAACACAAATGATATATATTAAATGATTGAATGATTTTAAATTAAATATAAACTAATATTCAATCATATAATAATATATTATATATGTATATATTTGTATACTAAAAAGTGGAAACGCATAACATTGCTCCTAGACATTGTATATGCTTTCATAATTTCATTTTAACAGAACTTATATCAATTTTATAACAAAGTAGCAGCTAAGCTTTAAGCTATGAGTACAATTTAACACAAACAAATGAATAGATAATTGAATTTCTAGTTGTGTGTGAAAATTAAGTCAAATTCCAGGACAATGGTGATTTTAGTTTAAGTGGGGATGTTGGCCAGGAGTTCCACAAAAGGGTGAGTTTTGTTTAAGTAGGGGTTATCAGCCAAAGAGTTCCAAAACTGAGTTTTCATAGTACATCAAAACTCAAAGTTTCAATTAAAAGAGAAAAGCAGTATCGAATTGGTTCTCCCTCTACAGTGCTTTGTCTTCCACCAGCTGTTTCAGTTCAGAATTTGGTGTTAAACGAAAGCTATCTGATCCAATGGTTAGTATTACTGCAAATTGTGTTTTCAATCTTAGTTAATCAATGGTTGTAATTTGCAATGACATGGATTGCCAAATTTTACTCTGATTTTGTTTAAATGACCAAATGTATTCTATTGATTCAATTCAGGAAAAGAATCCATATATTTTTCTTCTTTTTTTGTATAATTTTTTGATCCTGTGCACAAATTATTGGAGACAAGATTTTTAATTAATTATAGTATAATCTCTGTAATATTATATTCAATATAGAGTGAACTCAGAGAATTTAGGTTAACTTGCTAAAGCTGAACGAGAATAGAATATAAGTTGTATAACTAATTAGTCTCAACAGTATTGTAGACATCTTGACAGGTGAAGCAATATATGTTCACAATGGTTTATTCCAGTCATTCGAATATATTCATCTTTACACAGTATTTCACTTTCATTGATAACTTCAGCTGCTCATGTTGTATGTGATGTCGCATATATTGTCAGATTTTTCATATCATTGTACTTACATATATCCGGATAATCTTTCTCCTGGTGCATATATCTTCTCTTCATATAATTTCTGGGGCGAATCGCAGTCAGATGATTCCTTAATTTAGTTCTGCAGCTCCAAGAGATTTACCCGGGATCAATATTGAAATAAAAAAACTTACTGATTTGTAGCAAATGTAAATTTTTTCCCTCAATAATTGGTTCCCTAATTTTTTTCTTCTATGTGAAAAATATGAATCTTTTACCTCAACTTGTTGTTCTTTCTGATGTATCAGAAGGCCGTTGCGCAGGCTGGCTCAGTTGAAGATGGACTGGGATATGAGAATCTTCTCCATTGTTCAAACTGTATTGAATGAAGGCATTTCCGCTTGTTTCGTTCACATCCCTTGATCCATAAGCCTGAGAGAGAGATGATATACCATATTGTTAGTCATGAGATTTAGATTTCACAGTTTCATATGAATATTTACGTAATTTACTAGTTTGCATCTAATAATTCTGAGATATACCTTCTTATGTAACTCCATATTTTCTTGACGAATGGCGTTTATCTTCTTATAGAGTTCAACATTTTCCTGATGTACCATTGTCCCCTGAGATGAAAATTAAAAGGGTATGTGGTACTACTAGTCAATTAAATGTGAATAGAAAGGGTAGAGAATGAAGAACTGGTGTCATTTCAGAATTAACAAAGACCTTCCTGTTTAGCTCTTGTATTTCATCAGTTAATATTTGTTCCTGCAGAAAATTAAAAGAACATATAAGTATAATGCATACATGCAAATGGGATGCCTCTCGATTAATTATAAACAAATGGCATGCGATAGAAAATGGAAAATTCCGACCTTTTTAAGACGAATGCACCGCAAACTCATTTCCAATTGATTCTCCAGATTTTGTAGCTCTTTGACATTCAAACCGTAAAGTTGTTCTCCCATTAATAGCCTGTCATATAAATCATAATGTAGAGCTCTTGCTATAGCTATTAACGACTAGACATTTGTAATATATGGGGAAGAAGAGTGACTATCTAATATCATTTTAAAGAGGTCCATCGTTGTGATATTCGTTATGAGGTTTGTGATAGTGCTACTCCTTATAAATAAATTATTAATATATATATATATATTTTTTGGTTATATTTGAGATGTATTATTGTACATGAATTTTTATGCAAGCGTAAATCCTATAGCAGGAAACAAAATAACCTATATGCGAATCCAAATCAAAGTTTTACATAACAAGAAACAATATATTATAACCCATATATTTTTATATATATTTTAATATCTCTTTCAAACTCAAGTAGGTAAAATATTAGTTATCTTGAGTTTGTAACACATGATTTTGATGAAGACCAACTAATTAATCACGAAAACATATTTAAATAAGATCTAAAGTGCCATTGACAGGAGGATAGCTAAACAAAGTAGCACTTAGTCTTAATGTGTTAACTGTGCTTATGAAAATGTTATGATGAACAGAATGGCATTTTAACTGTCTCAATAGATGCTTGTGACATTAGATTGAGGGATCCTCATATCCTACAATAACCATCTTAGCTAGAGAAATTCAAAAGTAATGTATGCAAATGCTCTGATTATGCTTTTGTACTCAAGCAAGAAACTACTATATGTTTTTTTTACTACACTAAGGGATGAACAAATCTTTGAGAAAGAAATAATTAATGGTGAAACGTCTATCATATAATCACTCATCCATTAAATATTAGAATATTTATGTAATATAAATGAGGACTGAGTGGAGAAATGAAGACCATGAAATAAGGTATTAGTAATATATTGAAGGATACGAAACATTGATGCCAAGTGAGTAATGCGAAGAGTAGTCATGGAATGACTAACAATATAAATGACATATGCTATGTCTTATTGAGTGGCAGAAAGATAAAAATTTCAACCAATTGCCTATAAGGAGTTGCATCTTAGCCATTTGAATTATTTCTTAGGGTTAGAATCTTCTTCTTATAGTGGATGCTATTTTTATCTCATGTCATATATGTTATTGATCTTTTGTCTCATATTGGTTTTAATAAATAACAAAATTGCTAACATTCCATTTGAGGTGAATGTTAAGTTTTCTCTTATAAGAAGTACAATTTTAAATGATCCCACTTTTTATAGGCAATTGGTTAAAAATCTTATCTATTTAATTGCCATTCGACTAGACATAACATATATCATTTATATTGTTAGTCAATTTATAACCGCTCCTCTTACTATTCACTTCACAACAATGTTTTGTATCATTCAATTTATTAAAAGTACATTGTTTCATGGTCTTTATTTCTTTACCTACTTAACATCAAAATATGTATATAATATAAGTGAGGATAGAGTAGAGAAATGAAGACGATGAAACTATATACTTTTATATCATAAGATACAAGGCATTGTCGCAAAGTGAGTAGTATAAGGAACAATCATGAATTGACTAACAATATGAATAATATATGTTATGTTTGGTCGAGTGGCAGTTAGATAGATAAAAATTCCAACATATTGCTTATAAAGAGTAGGATCATCCCAAATAGTACATTATATAGAAGAAAGCTTGACATTGATCTCAAGTGGAGTGTTGGTAGTTTTATATATTATCTTTCAAGCTACCACGGGATAAAAGATTAGTAGTATCTATGGCTTGGGATAAATAATAGCCTATACTATTAGAAGAAAGTTATTACTTTTTGATAACTAGAACAACATGAGTTTTTACTAAGGCTTGTAACTGTTCATTCATAGCTTGCTACCAAAGAGAACTAACATCGGATTCCTTGTTAGAGGAAGGTTCATGCAAAGAAATAATAATAGGATGATAATGATAATCAAGAAGATAGAGTGGTAGTTGACTCTATTAGGTTTACCAATTAAAGGTGAATTGGATGGAGACTTAGAATTTGAAGAAGAATTGAGTGAAGTTTAGAATCTACAAATGGGCTATAAGTTTGAAGTCTAGTTGTAGTTTGACTATTTGCTTGTCTTACATTAAGAGGGTTAAAGGAAGATGGAGTAGTCTCATTGTTACTATTGTAAGATAATGTGTCAAGATACAATCCAATCAAAAAATTGGTGAAGTTGTCTTCCAACAACTGAAACTCAAATAGAGAGGAGAACATTTTATGTTTCTAAAAAGTAACACATTGAGAGAAACAAAAATGTTGGAAAATTAGATCCCAACAATGATGACCCTTATATTCAATATCATAAACTAAAAAGTAACATAACTTCGATCAAGATTTTAGCTTTGACATTAACATGGTTATAAAAAGACAAAACAAGTAGATTCAAAAACTTGAAGAATATTGTAATAAAAGAGTTTACCACATACACATTCATAAAGTCTTTGGTTACTAGTTATTATAGTGGGAATACAATTGATTGTGTAGACAACAGTGAAAGTTGCTTTTCCCCAATACCATTCAAAACAAGAAGCAAAGATGAAAAAAAGTATGTGAATAATGCCTTTAAATGTGTCTTTGCTTGCTTTATGCACGATTTTTTTGTTGAGAGGTACTAGGATAAGAGCAAAATTATTGTGTTTAGAGATACTAAGATAACATCTATATATGAACAATATGTCATGTTGGGACAGAAGATTAAAAAGTTTACTATATACATACCCAATAGCAATATATGTTTGAAGGGTTTTAATGACACATGAGACTTGAGTTTTTATAAGGGCAATGAAAAGTTGTATAGATCTTTGTTGACGGAGAGTGATTTCTCATAAATTATATTTAAGTGAAACAAAAATGATCATAAATAAAAATTACAGAACAAGTAGTATCTTCTATAATAGCTATGTAAGAAGATTCCTAGATATCAGTTTGTATAAACTCAAAAGTAGTAGAAGAAATAAAAGTGATATTATTGAAAGGTAAAACATGATATTTACCAAGTTCGCAAGAACCATAACCAAAAGTATTATTTTTAATATGTCTTAAAAGATCACTAAAACATAAAGACTTCAATCAAGAAATGAAGCAAAACCAAGGCAACAATGCCAATTAAAGGAAGACAAAGAGACAACATACTTTGACATATTGAGAGACATAGACGAAATTTAGGAAGGTCATTAAAAACATGTTAGTTCAAACATACAATTAATTTTTCTTGATCCTAAAGATCATCCCATTTGTAGGTTATCTAAAAGAAGTATACATATATTAAGAAAAATTCACATATATATCTAACATAAATATTCACATAACAACAATCCATAAAATATACATATATATATTAAGAAAAATTCACATAATTATCTAACATAAATAAGATTTAGTGAGAGTTTGATAACAAAAAAGGTATCAGATAATGATAAGGTAGAAGTAGACATATAACAAATATGGTTGACAAATAAACAAACATTATCAATAGTATGAATAATAGGAGATTAGGAAACAATCTTTTGGATTTAAAAGATGAGAATTAAAAATCTTGTAATTACAATATGCAAAGTGAAAGTATCAAAGGAAGGATGTACCAAATATGACTGATAAAATAAAAGAAATAGAGGTACCAATGATGGATTACACTAGGACTTGTTTTAACGCATTAATGTCTAGAACACTAAGAAATTAATCTACAGTAGTGACTAGAAGGCGAACTCCTTGTGGTTGCAATGACTATGTTAGAAAAAGCCTTAGCAGTCTTAAACTTGGATTAATTATGTTGTCTAGTACCTTGCTTGGATTACCACTTGAAACATTTAGAGATGATGTAACCTGGTTTGTAACAGAATTGACAAGCCACCTTACACTATGATGAATAGGAGACATGAGTAGCTAGAACATTACTAGTGGATAGAACAAATTAACAAAACTAGAAGGTAGCTGGTCGAGTTTTTTCAATACACAATTTTGTAAAAATTGTGTCAAGATCAGGAAAATACCTTTTTATAGCAAAGAGGATCTGAATTATTCAAATTAGCCATTTAAGGCTATGGTATACTAATAAACTCTAAATTCATCTTGTTGTTTTGCACAAAGTAGGACATCCTGAATATCATGTCACTTTGGCTTAGACAAAGATAGTGGGTTTCACATAATAGTCATCTCAAATAATAATTTATCAATTGATTGACCAACTTTTGATGCAAGCAATAAATGTTGAAATCGATGAATGACATTGATAGTAGAGTAATATTTAACAAATAGGTCCCAAACTTCCTTTGTAGTCTTGAGATGCGCAAATTGAAGCTTGATTAATGGTGTACAAATAGGGCTGGACTCGAGCCGAGCAAGCTCGAGCTCGAGCTCGGCTCGACTCGATTCGAGCCCGAAACGAGTCGGGCTCTGCTCGACTCGATCGAGCTCGAGCTGACTTAGGTTGACTCGATAGATTTTTTTCAAAATTTTTTTATACAAAACGACGTCGTTTTGATCCATATATATTAAAAACGATGTCGTTTTGATAATAAAAAACGAGCTGAATCGAGCCGAGCCGAGCCGAACTCGAGCCGCCCATAAATAAATCGAGCTGAGCCCGAGCTGGTTGCAAGCCGAGCTCGGCTCGGCTCGAATCCAGCCCTATGTACAAATATTATGAAACTAGGTAATAATATGATAATTTTTATTGTTTCATTCTTTAAGCATCTAAACATAGTTGGATGTCTCTTCAGTTTTGCCTTTGTTTGGTATGGTTATGTTACTAAAAACTTAATGCCATAATTTTTTATTTTTAAGAACCCATGTATTTTTTGAAAACAATAATATAATCAGTACCATTAAGGATAACACAAATGAGTTTTGAAATGTCTATTTCTCCATTGAACTAAAAGTTAACTCCAACCACAATGTCAATTAATGAATGGGGGCCTAACTCAAGATAATCAGTCCAAAATTAACCACCAAATTAAGGCATCAAGACACAGTAAACAATTCAATTCAACTTCACTTGACTAAGTGCAACCAATATCTTGACCTAACGTAACCACTTCAATAGGCCCAACACAAACACCGATAGACTGGTCCAACACAAACAATTATATGTCAAATGTAGAGTAATATCTAAATCAAAATAAACCAATTTGCAAATGTTAATACCTCCAAGCCAAATTAAACAAAAACGACAACTCCAAGCTACAGTAAAACAAATATGCAAAGGTCAACATCAAATAAAAACACGCCAAACATCTAGATTATCAATTGCTGGAGATCCAATGCATGAGATCACTAAAGAACAAATTATGACAGATCACAAAATATTTGTTAGTTGTTAAAAGATAGAATCCGTGAGAGAGAGGGAAACCTTCTTTTAGTTGCCGAAATACATAACTCAAGATTGTCTGTGCCCAGAAAAAGAGCCATAATGAAACAAAACCCATGACAACACTGTTAAATGGCTTAAAAAAAGAGAGAACAACTGGGAAAAGAGAGAACTTCCAAAAAAAGTGAACAATGCCAAAATAGGATAATTTATGAGAAGGAACCCATAGGCAAACACGTTTTTAGTCGGAAAATAGGAAAGAACATTGCTGTTGGAGACTCAAATAAAGAATAAAAAAAGAGTCCCACATTTAATAAGTAGAACATAAGAGAGTGGTATATAAGTATGTGGATTGGGCCTTAACATAAGCCAATTGGTTTTGTGTAACATGAGTTTCAATCTTCACACTTGTAAGCCCAATATATATTTTCGATATGGTATCAGAGTACAAGTCAAACGGCGGGTTTAACTGCCTAAGTGTTCCTGGATATAAGTGACAATGCACCCAACCAAGAATCGGCTGAGCCGAGAGGCAGATTTAACAGCCTAAGTGCTTGCACTTAAACGAGGGTGTTGGAGACTCAAATAAAGAATAAAGAAAGAGTCCCACATCTAATAAGTAAAACATAAGAGAGTGGTATATAAGTGTGTGAATTGAACCTTAACATAAACCAATTGGTTTTGTGTAACATGGGTTTCAATCTTCACACTTGTAAGTCCAATATATATTTCCGACAATTGCCGATCGAGAAAAGAATAATTGACCAAGAAGACAATCCTCCTTTCTGGTGAGGTGCATATGATAGTTCTCAAAGGTGACAATTGTAATAGGAAAAAAATATTAAAACCCAAGTTTTAGGAGTGACAAGTGTTGATTTTAAACTAATATCGTGCAAAAGGATATACTAGCTCTGATATCATGTACATGAATAAATTGTATTTTTTGTATATTTGAGATGTATTATTAAGCCTAGATCCCTCAATAGAAGCACAACAATCTTTACAAAGAACGAATTCAAAATTTGACAAGAAACAATAAATAACCCATATATAATCTTATATATTTTAACGACATTCTTCTATATATATTTATGTATATTTTCTTGGTGCATGATTATTCAATAAAGAGATTTCAGGGTTATTTCAAGGGTGATTAATTAAAATAAGCAAAATTTTAAGCGTTTATACGTTTTTAAGCCAATCTAGAAAAGTTTTACCAAAATAAGCAAACCGTATTTTTTTTACCCTTTTTACCCTTATGTTGAAAAACCAAATAAAAATATTTTTTCTGAGAATGTGCATGGTATGGATCCTAAATATGTCGAATTATGTATATAGATGTTTTTGAATGTTTCGAATGGTATAAAATGATGTAGTTTCGATGTTAATGGATCTCTGGAAGCGTAGCCGTTGAGAGACAAAAGCGCTCAAATTCACAGCGCCGCCAACTGCACAAACACTGTTCACACAACGTAACACTGTTTATACCGCGCAAACACTGTTCAAACCGCGCAAAAATCCTGTTTGCAGACTATGATATCTGTGTTTACGCGATGTGAACAGTATTTGCGTGGTGTGAACAGTATTTATGCAGTGTGAACAGTGTTTACGCGATTTGCGCGGCACTGTAAATTTGCGCGCTTTTGTCTCTCAACGGCTACACTTCCAGATATCCATTAACATCGAAACTACATCATTTTATACCATTCAAAACATTCAAAAACATTCATATACATAATTCGACATATTTAGGGTTTCATTGTAAAATTCCTAACCACCATAAACCGACGCACATTCTTAGAAAAAATATTTTTACTTGGTTTTTCAACATAAGGGTAAAAAGGGTAAAAAAATTAGTGTTTGCTTAATTTGATAAAACTTTTTTATGTTGGCCTAAAAACGTATAAACGGATAAATTTTTGCTTATTTTAATTAATTTCCCTTTCAATGTCGTACTATTATAAAACAATCTTGTAGTAGAATATAAGATTTGACAGCATTGAATACTAATGTTAATTTGTAAGAAATTGAGTAATTGTTGGTAACAAACAATATTGATCACTATAATTTGATACTTCTAGTAATTGAAATGTATATAAATTAAACTGAATTCTTACTGCTTCTATGATTATTAAGTAATATCAAGCACATAAATATCGGTCAGCTAGGGACATGCATGAGACCATCTCAGTGCCAAGTAGGATGCCCGAAATTTAACCAGAGCATCTTATTTATCACTCCAATTTTGCTGGTTCATTCATTTTTTTATAAGGTATTTCTAGGTACATATAGTTTCAATTGTTAGAGAACCCATTTCTTTATACCAATCTTTTTTAATTGTTGATGGATATATGTATTTTTAGTCGTCAATCGTTTTGTGTATTATTTTTCGCTACTAACATAACTAATATTTCAAAATTTAAACATTTCATTGTCAATCATGTTACCAGCTAGCAACACACGTGTAGTTCTAGGTTGGCTCTAGGAGAAAGAACATGTACCGATGATTTTCTTGCAAATTATGTAGTTGTTGCCGTAACATCGATGCCTCCCTTTGCCAGAACTAGCAGAACAATAACACAAATTAATGCATAATTTTAAGATTTTGTTTATTTTCATGGAAGTGTAATGTTATTTTTACAAATCATATGTCCATAAGATGAAGTAAAGCATGATAAGCAACAAAGCTTTTGAACAATCTACATGTTTCATCACACATTAACTTGCAAAGGCAGAGGGAACAGACCAAACCAAAGCAGACATTTTAGCTATCAAAATGGAGCATGCTTACGGTAATTCCTAAGAGTGAACATCAATACCCTTCACATAGGATTTTGCGCAGACAACAAATACTGCATGGATGTTGCTTGATGGAGACTATAATTAATTAGCTATTTGTTTGTTGATGATATGTTAAATTCATGATTTAGTTGACCTGCACTTGAGAATTATTGTCCATTGTGGTGCGTCAAAACATCTCAAATACACGCGGCTACATAATTTGCTGGAAAAACTTAATCTGAAAGCTGAAAATGTAGTTCATGAAGTATACCTTGACTTCTGATGGTGGATTCAACAATTGCTGATGGTCCTCTTTTAAGTCATTATATCTTTCAAAAACTTGTTTCATGCTGCGGTAAGCAAATGAAATGATTAGATTCTTGTATAATTGATTGTACATCTTCAATTTATATAGCAGAAACACAGACCATGGAAATGCAAGAAGAAAAGCCGCAGTAAATTGAGTACATTATATATGTGTGTATGCCAAGGTTCTCGGTTTGTTTTCAGAACAGGCTTGACTACATTTTATATTTGTTAAAAGTAAATTGACTACTCTAGTATATGTGTGAATTTACAAGTTTTTAAAGCTAGTTCAAAGATTACTCTGGTAACTGGAAAAAAAACCAATAATTTTCTTAAATCTTTCGTCTCTTAACTATACCTAATGTAAAAACTAATTAAAATTCATCGTTAAAAACTTGTTTGGCAAATTGTTTAGCTCTGATTCATTTGACTTGCATCATCAATCCATTGGCATATGATACTGCATCAACTTTAATAAAAAATAGCAAACAACATAAACAATTTTATCGATAAAAGGATATTTATAAGGATAAACCAATGATTTGAGGAGACTTGACCTCCCAATTTTAGCCATTCACAACGTAGAAAACCTCCCTTATCAGTCTTAAGACTATCCACAGAGAAGTTGCATAAACTCAAGTTTTCTTTCCCTCTATCATACTTCAGTCTCTCTTTTATAATTACTCATTTCATAACTATCCTTGAGTATTTCATAATTGCATATATTTATTTCATTAGTCCTAATATTATCCGTCTTTTGAGAACCACATTGCCCTCAAGGTGGAAAAATTAGAAAGTCATCTTCTTCGTCCTTAGAATTCATAACTGTTTTGACACCAATTTGTTAGAAACCAACCAATTTTAAATAAAAACAGCAAACAACAAAACAAATAAACAAACAAAAGTGATTTTATTGATAAAAAAATATTTACAAGGATAAACCGAAAATCGAGGAGCCAAAGTCTCCCAATTCCCGTCATTTGAGATGCCAGAAACCTCCCTCATCAGCCTAAGGTTGTCCACAGCTAATCTGCATAAACTCAAATTTTCTTTCCCTCTCTCCTTCCTCAATCTCTCTTTATAGCTACCCTTGAGTGCTTCGTAATTGTCTATATTTGTTTAACTAGTTCTAACAGAGATCTATTACAAGATTAACAATATTGTGAAAGGAAACAAAAGAAAATGCATGAATTCTAGGATACCAGCTAATGCAGAAATCCTAATATACGTAATAAATCCTATGCGCTACCGTGAAATTCTGATACTCCGTGCTCTCCTTATTTGTCTAAAATTACTCAATACATTAGATACCTCACAGTACTGGATCAAGGTTGTTAAAAAAATACAGGGGTCATAAGTTCTCTTTCTAACCATATATGAGATTCTGATAACCAAACTCAATTAATCTATCTATAATCACTCTGTCCAATCCCTCAAGAGTGTAATATGGATAAAGAGTCACAAGTTCTCATGGGAGATTTTCACTTTGAACTAATTCACACGATTTTACTGCTTACTATCAACCAAAAATTTAAAAACATTTTTCGTTTTTTTTAAAAGGGATTACACATATAAGCCGGATTAACGACTTTAATTTTGACAGACAATTCTTACCTCCCTCACCTAGTCCATCTTTCCTATAGGCAGTGAAATAAAAGTTTCTATGGTGTTAAAATTAAATTGTGGGATCTTAATTTTAATAATAGGAGTATTTACTCTCGTGTGGGTATACATAGCTGGCGTCGTCCAACCAAAGGGTTTATCTGTCTCAACACTCTTCTACTTATATATATTTGGCCTATGTTATATTAAAATTCTAAAGATTCAACATTTTGCTATTTAGATGAAATTAAGAAGAAGTAAAATACAAAAGAGCAAGAAAAAAAAAAAAACAGATGGTCAGGTATGATGTATCAGTTCCAATCCTTATCCAGAGAAGTATTTAAAAAAAAAAAACAAAAACAAAAAATTTCCAACGATATTCTTGTTCATAGACATTAAGATGTAGTTCATTAGAAAAAAAAATCACAAGGAAAAAATATTTTGAAATTAGTGTAGCTACAAGACAAGTATGCATTTAACTTTAATTGAGTTTAGCTGTTTCATTGTAGTTTTATAAGTTAAAGATTACGATTAAATGCAGTACTAATATCCTTAAGTATTTCAAAATGTTGATTATTTCAAATATTTTAATCATAAAATACAAACAAATTTAATAATCCTTTGCTCATGAAAAATTCAGATCCTAACATTTATGAACTATTATTGATGACTAGTGGTAGTATACTCTTAAAAGAAGGAAACCACGAATGCTTCAATGATTTGAGATTTATTTCAAAGTTGTTCAATCAACCAAAAATTCTTTGTGGCTAGCGCAAGATTAGAGAACAAAATCAAAAGCAAATGAAGATTATTTCAAAGATTTCACTGTTAAATATTGTGGCTCATTTTGGCATAACTATTTCACTTGAAGTTTCTAGGATAATGGAATAGATGTTCTAGACAACAAAGTTTCAAAACAGGGTCATTCCAAACTAGGAACAACCGTTCTAGGCATTTTAAAAGAGCAAAACAAGCCATTCCATAAATTTGTAGTTGCTCATGTAAGAAGCATTTTAATTATTCCAAGGAGAATGTATCCATTCAAGCATGTTTGTAGCGTTTGATTTGCAAGAAATAGAATGAAAAGGGGAACAAGGTCATTCCATGTATAACAAGCAAGGTTGAAGAGTAGAACATACATTCCATAGATGATGTTTCACCGGGTAGATTAAAGGTTTTTTTAGTTGAGACCTTATTATAATTTTGGGTTACTCTGATTATCAAGAGAAACCCTAGTTGCATACTGTAGCAATTTAAAAAGATTTTTTTTCAAATTAATAATAACAATGACAGCTCTGCGGACATAGACACATTGTTGAATCTTATAAATTCATGTTCCTTTTGAGATTGATATTTTATTGCCTTGAATTTTCCTCTTTGGTTATTATGCAACTCTAATTCAATATCTCACAAATATTAGATTTTAAAAGTAAATAATTGGTATTAAAGCCAAGTTAAGATGAACGGATTAAGTGTGCAATCAAAGTTTGACAAGTTCAACAATAACGGGAATTTTAATTTATGGTAGTTAAGAGTTTCAGACTTATTAACATAGAATAAAGTACACAAGACATTGAAAGGAATGGAACCAACTGATATGTTGGAAGAAAAATGGTAGGACATGGAAGTTTTCACCTTCAATACAAACCATATGTGTTTGATAAATTCAATAATCTATGATTTAGTCAACGAGAAGACAACCAAAGTTTGAGATTAAAATTAGAGAGTTTGTTCATGTCCAAGAAAGTCAACAGTAATCCATTCATGCATGAAACATGACTTGTTCCAATTTAAAATGGAAGAAGGTGGAGACTTAGAAGAACATATAACTTAGTTCAATGAGAAGGTCAATGATTTGTTGCACATGCATGCTAAATTAGATGATGAGGACAAGGCAAATTTTTTTTAAATTTTTAATATCTTTGTTCAATTGCTTGACTATTGCATTGATATTTGGGAGGAGACACTTGATTATGAATTTCAGTTTTAAGATTCTATTAAACAAAGCAAAAGTGCAAAAGTTAGAGACAGGGAACTTTAGAGCAAAAGGTTTGTTAGCAAGTTCTGAACATAGAAGAGGTAGAAGAAGAGATAAGGGACAAATGAGAGAAAAATCTAAAGGAAGGTCAAAATTGAGAGCGAAGGAGGAATGCTTCAAGTGTCGTTAGAAGGGACAATGGAAGAAAGATCTCTCATTACTAAAAAATTAAGGGATTGACAAGTAGAAAGACATTGCTTCAAGTTCTACTAGTGTAAAAACTGATATGTTGTGTTATAAGGGTTTACAATTGGTTTATATGGTTAACCAATAATTCTCTAAAAGATAATTGGATTTTAGATTCATCATTTTCTTCACATTATACTGCTCACAAATAGTGATTCTAAAGTTATAAGGTATGTGATGCTAGTAGTATTGTTCTGGGTTAGAATCATTCCTATAAAGTAGTAGAGATAGTGACTGTTAAAATAAAGATATTGGATGGTAAATTAGAACATTACAAATTGTTAAACATATGCCAAAATTGAAAAGAACCTAATATTTTAGAGTAGTTAGAGAAGACAATGTATGGGTTTTCAGTAGCTCAAAGTAATAGAATTCTAAAGGTTTTAGTAAGGGATATGACAGTTATGATAAAAAAACGAATAGATAACAAGATGTACAAACTCATAGGTAGTATAATTATAGGCGATGGTTCTACATTTTCTTTTCCAGCAGCTAACTTGAATATCATCAAACTATGACATATGTATTTAAGGCATATCAATGAGCATGGCCTGTATGAACTCAATAAAAGAAAGTTGTTGGAAGGGACCAAACAGTGTCAGTTTTGTTTATGCAAATTCTACATTTATGAACAAAATAAGGTTTAATTCAAAGTCTTCCCACACAAAAGCAAAGATGTATTAGAGTATGTTCATTTAGATGTATAAGGTCCAACATAAATACCAATGAAAGGTGGAGCCAAGTACTTTGTGACTTTTATTGATGGCTTCTCCTCAAGTTTGGGTTAATTTTATAAGAAACACATAAGAGGTATTCTCAAAGTTCAAAGAATAGAAATCCAAAGTTGAGAAGTAGACTTGAGTGAGTGTTAAATGTCTTATGTTTGACGAGAAGAGTGAGTACATGTCCAATGAGTTCACATAATTTAGTAAGAAGCAAGAAATTAAAAAAATTTCACATTTACAATAACTCTACAACATAATGGGGTAATAGAAAGGATAAATATAACTTTGCTAAGAAAAGCTAGGTTTACCTGATTACAAGTAGAATTATCTAAAAAGTTCTAGGTAGAAGTAGTTAATACTACATGTTTCATAGTTAATAGGTAACCCTTAAGGAAATTGGAAGAAAAATCTGTATAAGAAGTTTAGATTGGTAAAAAAAAATTGATTATTCTATACTTCGAGTGTTTAGTTGTCCAATTTATGCATACATTCTCAACAATAAAATATTAAGATTTGATTCAATATCTGAAAAATACATCTTTATCAGTTATGATAATAGAGTAAAAAGGTATAGATTATTGAATCTTAAGACATAAAAGGTGATGGTAAGGTTGTAATCTTTGACAAGATGGCTATATTGAATATGCATAAAATATTATGAGATTTGCTTTGACATAGTTAATAGTTTAGTTTTTGTTGTTGGTTATGTAGATTTAGACTATGCTAAAGATATAGATTTTAGAATGTCCACTACATGCTATGTATTTTCAATTTCAAATGGTAAAATTAGCTAGAGGTTGACTTTAGAAAGTGTAATTGCATTATCCATCACTGAGAGTAAATACATGATGGTAACAGAGGTGGCTATAGAAGCATTACAATTAAAGCGATTAATGTCATATATTATTTTTAGCAAAAAACCCTTAGTTTATATTGTGACAATCAGAGTACCACTGTGCTATCAAAGAATTAAATATATTATTCTTGAACCAAGCACATCGATGTGACATACCATAACATTAGAAAATTGGTTTCTTGTGGTGAGATTCTATTGATGAAAGTGCACACCAAAGATAATGCACTAGATATGTTGAAAAAGGAGTTAGCATTGGAGGTCACAAATTGTGTGGACTTACTCCAAGTCAATACTTGCTAAGCAGGTTAGAGCTTTAGTTGGAGAGTATGTTTTTTCAAGGTTGAGCATACCTTGTAAGGGTGAGAATATTCACTAAGGTGGAGATTACCAAATGTTGTGGCTAATATTCAAAGATCTATTTTACTTGAAGTCCACAAAACGATGGAACAAACATTCTATCATTTAAGAACAAGAATTCTAGATGATGAAATTTTAGAAGAGGATTGTTTGTAGCTAGGAACAATAAACATCGTAGAAGAGTAGAACAAGCCAATCAACAAATTTGTCATTGCCATTACTAGAAGTATCTTAGTCATTCTAATGAGTGGAATGGGGAGGGGGAACGAGGTCGTTCCATGCACAACAAGAAAGGTTGAAGAGCAGAATGAACATTCCATCTATGAAAGCTCGTTCTATCAGGTGGATTGAATTTTTTCAATCAAGACATTATTGTAATTTTGGGTTACTCACAATCAATATATAAAAGAAACCCTAGTTCACATAATGTATTAGTTCAAATGGATTTTCTTGAAATTAATAATAATTACGACACTTCTATGGACATAACGACATTGCCAAACTACATAAATTTTGCATGTCTTATGAGCCTGCTATTTCATTACCTTAAATTTATTTGATTATTGAGCAACTCTAATTTAATATCTTGCAAAGATCAGATTTTAAAAGTCAAAATTCTTGTCATTAAGTTTTATAAACACTTTTGGTTGTTGCAACCTCAACATTTATATGCTCAAATACTGAATGGTTTTAAATTGACAAAGCGGTAAATGGTGAAATCATATAGATGGGAAAAATATCACCGATAACAGGGTTAAAAATAGCTAGAAGAATTCAACATCAAGTTCAATGAATAGTTGATTGTTATGAACATGATATCGTCTGAAATATGTTACACATAAGAGAACCTCAGTTTGCACACTTGAAAGCAGTAAGAAAAAATTTATGTTAAATTTTTTTGAAGGATACACAACCTGGTGAGTCAGTCATACGGATTATTGTCCCTCTACACTATAACATCATTTGTAATTTGTTTTAACTGGTCACTATCAATATCTAATATTGATTTATGATATGCACAAGAACTGAGTATATAGATAAGAGTGGGGGCAGTATAATATTTTTAATTAAGAAGTTGAATGATTGCTGTACATTTAACTTGATCTAAAGTCCTTGAAGCTGCCTAAAAAGGATAAGAATGCTGAACTGTTTGACAAAAAAGATGTAGACTCACTACATAAGGTAAAAATAATTCTTTTTAATATATAATCAATTAATAAAATAATGTGTATTTATAATAACTATTAGTATAAAGTTATGATATATTATTATATGATTGAATAATTTTAAATTAACGATAAAATAATAATCAATTATATTATAATACATTATCACTGATAATGTATTATACTTATTATAAATATACTCAACATTGCTCATAATCAATTAAACTTTTAAATTAATTATTAATCATAATTAACTTTTTCTTTTTTCTGACGCCACCTTTGTCAGTGGAGAAAATAATCCTTATTAATGACCAATGTGGAGAATGATAATACAAAATATATATGTTAGTTGTCCTATATCGAAATTTAATATTAGCTTTTGGATCAGGATATGATAAAATTATATACCTAACACTATAACTAGTTGTACTAATTGGACTCCCTTAAAGCATGCAAATGACACTAATTTTCACTTGCTCAATGAGATATCACTACCTTAGATGTGACTGTTAATGGGATCATACGATGATTAATCATGAGTTTCCCTCAACAATTAGAAAAGCAACCTACAGGCATGGAGGGTCTATGATATATATCACACTCCTCTAACTGGTACAAGAACAAAAATGTGACTGTTAATGGGATCATACGATGATTAATCATGAGTTTCCCTCAACAATTAGAAAAGCAACCTACAGGCATGGAGAGTCAATGATATATATCACACTCCTCTAATCGGTACAAGAACAAAAAGTTTGCTCACCATTAAGCTCAGGAAAATAACTACTCAAACGAATTTCTTATCTGACAAAATTGTGTTATATAGAAAGCAAGATTTCCTCTTGGCTAAGGCGCTATACATATGTAATAGAATCCATGAGCTGATGATGTTAAATTAACCTAATCCGATCGTTAGTTGTATTATTTAAGGAACATTGAAGTCCTAAATGGAGATACGCATGTAGAAAAAGTTCAGCTCAATTAACAAATTAAATCCAAATTTGACACCCCTAGAATAAGGGAAGGGCTAGGGACTGCTAGATTCAGTTGTATATCTTTTTGTGTATCGCGCGCCCCTCTTTTTCTTATTTGGTGTTGAATGCAACTCTTCACAACTGCCACCATAAGAAGATAGTCCCTTTTCATTCCTTATGTCACTCAAAGATAACGATGAATAAGTCCTATCATATCATTAATATTATTTGTTTTCTTGCAGTATTCCCTTATCTATTCCTATAGTGTCAGCACTACATATAAAACAAGATTTCATGCTCACTTTACCTTGTTAAACTGTGATCCTGGAAGCTACACTCCTAGCTATAGCCGAAGCCCGAGTGCGACTGTGAGAGTTATGATAAAACACATTATAAAGCAACTATATTTTATCATTTTACTCCTGCTATTACCAGACTTGGCTTGATGATGGTTTTGATAATGCAGTCGATGGTACCGAATGAGCTTTAAGCCAAACTATCCCATGTATATATGTTTGATACTATTTCTTCTAAACATGATTTGCCTCTTCATATTTCTATAGAAGACAGAGATGGCAACCTATGGCCATGCCGTCCTATTAAAGCTTCATCTTTATGCTAGAAATAATGAACGTGATACCTTTGCAAAATATGTTCTAGTCCAAACCTGAACCCTAGTTAACACAAATCTTTATGACTATTATCAAATGTAAGGAAATCTATAAACAGCAGAAAGAAACCAGTTAAAGTTTTCATAAGCTTAACATTTCTGTAGTCATGAAGGGTTAGGAAGATATGACTTCAGGTCCGAAGACTTTATTGATTCTAAAGCATTTTGGCTTATTAATAGGAATAGAAAAAAAAAAAAAAAACGAATAAAACAAGTCAAACCTGGTGCTTGCAAATTCATATAGCTTTCCTGTGCTTGAGAAGATGACAAGTCCAACTTCTGCATCACAGAGAATTGCCAGCTCTTTTGCTTTTTTAATCAATCCTTTTCTCCTCTTAGAGAAAGTTACTTGCCTGCTCGTAGAATTTTCAATCCTACGGATCGCAATCTTTCCCCTTCCCATTGTCAGTTGTGTCCTAGGGTTTCTGATCACAGTGTGAAAAGAGACAGGATTGGATCATTTGAAAGGATAAATCAAGGATTAATATTACAACCATAAACAGAAGAAATTAGAAGAACTTACTGTTGTGAGCCCCCTGGAGGATTTAGAAAGGATCAGTTATTGATTTTAGTGGCCATCAACAGCTTTATAAGCAAGCAAGTGATTGTGGGGGCGCGCATAAATGCTTATTGGGGAAATTAATGGAGTGATTTCGAAGAACTGTGAGGTTACAACAGGGATATCATGATTTTAGACTACGGATTAGAAAATTTTGATTATGCCGCTAGCATAGATATATCGATGACACGTGAAAATGCGAGTTTATTAATGACAAATTCATATTGAAAATGCGAATTTATCAATTAATGACAAATTGAAATATAAATATATCAGTATTATCTTAATTTGTTTTTCATATAGTCTTAATTAATTTATCTCTTTTAAGTTGAGGTTAGCATCGTATAATTTTTAATTATATTATAACCACAAATGTCTGATTTAATTAATTTATTATATTTTGATAAATGCTTATGTACACAACTCTTATATATGTATAAGGCATGGAGAGAGCTCCTTAAATTAGATTAAAGGTATATGTGTAATCGTAATGGTCAGAACACATATCTGTTGTTTTGCGTTATTTTTTTTTTTAATTGTGGATGTGCATAATAATTTGAAAAAAATATATACTATGAAGGATAATTTTGTTTATAAGTTATAAAAAAAAAAGGCTTCTTAATCAGTCAACAAGAAATGTTGTCAAAGTCTGTCAAATAATATTTAACTGAGACAAAGTTTTAAATCCACTAAAAGTTTATATTATATTACATAAATATACTCACACTCACAAAGTGCGGTATCCACTTGCATTTTCCAAAGTAACCCTAATTCATTTTTGGGTCACCCAAAATTACCGAAGGCAGTCTAAATCCAAAAGCTGGTGAATTTGCAGTTGCTCAGTGCAAAACAAACGAATTTGAGGGGATTCTCCACGTGTCAGACAAAGCATTGGGGTTAGACAAAATGGTCTTGTTTGAGTTTCCAAATTAGGTAAAAGATAAATCGGACTCATATGCAAATCCAAATGTAAAGGCCATATTCTTTCTTGGTTGTTGCACATTTTCTGGTTAGTAAGTCTTTCTCATTGGGTAGAAATTCCCTAATACAACCCCATATATTCGTTTAAAAAGTAATTAATCTAACTTCCATTACTTTTTATGATCGAAGCAACAAATCGCATATAGAAAATTTTTACAAATATTCAATTTCCATAAATAGAAGTATAAAGGTGCCAAAAGGAATTAGTGCACAGTCTCAAAATGCCAATTCGATCAGTGGCTTTTCATCATTATCAAAGAAAAGAGTAAATTATATTTTCCCATGTTTGCTAAGTATATTTTTTACCTTTTTATCTCATAAATAACGTGTAACTTTATTTTAAAAACTAGTAATGTAAGGGTAATATGAGAATTTCATTGTCCATAAATTATGAACATAACAATTAACTTTCTTATATGTTTCAGAACATGAATTTAAGCCTTAAAATACTAGCTACAACTGAGTAGAATCTCATCATTGTTGTTGATCGAGCCACGACACAAAAGTTGTCGGGAACGACAAGGCTATGTGACATAAACTTGAGAATGATTGAGCTATGTCCTAAATGGAGATTGTGAAAAACATGGCACCATCATGTTTTGAGCATAAGTAACTAATGGAAAAGTTAACATTGGATAGAGTAGGAAAAGGTGATACCGATGGGATGAACTGTCAAAAATAACAATCTTCATTAGTAAAGATGGAGAGGAAGAGATCAACATGTTGGATGGGTGATGCGAAATGAGTTGGAATGATGATATCGGTGCAAAAATAAACTGAAGATGGTGAGATTGGTGTTGAGAGTGGGTGTGTAAGTCGAATCAGGGTTAGAAATGGGCCGCACAACCTTGATTATGGCAGTTAGGGTTTGGCAAGCTCAACAATAAAAAATATGAGATTGAAACGAAAAAATTAGAGGGTTAAAATGCCTAAATTATTATGGGTTTTTTAAAGTAATTTTTGTTATTTTTAGATGATATGATAATTTTGAAAAAAAAAATTGATGATGTATTAATTTAACTTCTTGATGCTATGTTAAAATTCTCCTCTGTTTACGATATTTAATTTTAGATTTGAAAAAGTGTAATTTATGCCAAGGGGTGGAAAAGAACTTTTGGCCAAACCGAAAAATTGTAAATTACTCTTAGAGAAAATCCCTTCTTGATCCTGAGACCAGCATTACAGGAAAGATGTAATGTCCTTGAAGGACACAAATTCATTTTATTGATAAATGATTTAGTAAAATTATGTAATGCAAGTTGAATGAAATTAATCTTGGTTTTTCTGACACATGTGAAACCCTAGATAAATTAAGCATCCGCCAATCGAGGGGAGGACTGGCACGCTTGTATCGTCCAGAGCCAATGGCAAACAATCCGTACTCAACATCTCAACAGTGCTAATGTAAAGGAGTTATTCTGAAGAATCTAAATTAGTTTTATATATCATCCGTTTCCTGGTTTCATTATCACTTTTAGATTTTTAATACTAATTAATTACTGTATTGACTACATCTATGCAAATATTAGGGGCCAGTTAAGACACCAATAATCATAAAGGTTTGGTGACTGTCCCTGTTCAGAAATTGCTATTGGCTGAAGCCCATGTGAATGTGATTTGTTAGACCAATAAGATTCTATCTCACCTCCAATTGTAATGAGGTCCTTGGATTAAGGAAGCACCTAATTCAAGAGTAAGATTACTTTAGTGCTGCGCTTATGCCTCATGTTACGAGCCTGGCCAGGTGTCAATCATCAACAAATGATATAAGTGATTAGACCAAGAAATAAGTTGCATTATTTCATTTGTTTATCATCCCAAAAGATCAAATGTCACTTTTCTGAGTCATCACACAATTGTATAAGGCTTCTTTTTAGTTGTGATGTTAATATTTGTGTACATTAAAGTAAGATTAATTTTAGACAATTGCACATGAACGTTATCATAGTTGTCAAATTTCTCCACCCTAGGAAAGGAAGATATGGATTTTTTTCTGGATGAGGGAGAGGCCTGTGTATATTCTCAATGTTCACATAAATCATGGATTGACCCAAGCTGCAATGCATGTTGCTTTCGACAAAACTTTCTTCACTTTGCAAATGGTTTGATTTTTATTGGAAAAGTAAAGTTGGAAACATTTTGATATACTTTAGCATTGACACTTGTAAATTAGGATTTTAAAACTGAGATATTAAATTTTTTGCCTTCAAAATTAATTATTTATGCATAAATACCATATGTTTTAAAGATTTAACAAATATATCATAAAAGATATAAAAACCCTAAGATACCCTTATTTTCACTATGGATGAGTCTCCTCTTATGATGTGTTGATGGTAGCCTTGTAGGGGAATCTTTGAAAAACCATTCTCGTGATTCAGTTACACAGCCTTGTAGGGGAATATTTGAAAAAGCCAGAAAAAACTGAAAAAGCAAGCAAAATATTCCCTTTAAATAAACCCAATATTCCTTGATTACAGCAAACATTCACTAATAATTTCAAAGATCAGAAGCTAACGATTGGACAACCTCTGAGTTAGCGAAAATGCCAACCCATAAATGTTAACCCCAAAAAGCCAACCCTATAAATGCTAACCCTAGCTTGGCATGAACGCTAAAGATTGGCAATGTTTATACCATTTTTTAATTGTAGTTATATCTTCGTTGAGTCTTTTATTAACGATTACTAATAATGTAATCCTGGTAATATCAATTTTCAGGCATTTGCAATCAACTACTAGGAAGGGGAGTACAGGTTTTATGAGGCTTATGGATTTTGAGTGCATATGATCCTTCAGATAAAGATGGACATCGTGACCATCATTAGGGACAAACTAACACTAGCTCAAAAAGCAATATTTCAAACAACCTGTTTTAGACACTTATTGGATTTGGTAGAGTCAAGTTTTAGCATCGTTTTTATACATGCAATGTTACTTCGTATGATTAAGAGCATAGACTAATTCAGCCTTATCAAGTTTGTGCTAATGACTGGTCTGATCTTCGGGGATGACATAGAGGTGTCCAATTACGTTGATTGTGTAAGGTGACCTCAATTGAAAGAGGAATACTTCTTGAGTATTGACAAGGCAATAATCTATAAGGACATTAGTTGAGTACTACTCAACATTCTATTTGTGGTATCATAGTGTTTTAGATAATGAAAGCCAACATGTCTTTCTCATGAGACCTAACGAAACAACTTCACTTGTGACCAAAGCTTAGTGGATCCCAATGGTAACTAAGGAGCGGCGGTTGGATAACACGGTATGCACCATTCATATGTTGTCATTCATTTAAGTTTTCATTTTCAACTTATGATCTAACTTATTTTCATACACAACACATTGAAGCTTTCTTTGGAATACTCTAAAAGTGTTTTCTAGATAAAACTGGGCAATGGTCTCCACCGAATTCATTGCACATCTCTCATCATATGCACACGAGTTCAAACATTTAGGTTTAAACATGAAGTCACCCTTTTTTTCTTACATCAAATTAACAACATCTCACCCAAACTACCCAGTTAATACTTTAAGCCATGGAACAATGTCGAGAATATGGTTTACTTTAACTAGTTTGTTTGGTTAGGGATATCATTAAATGTAATTATTTCTATATATTGTTTGGTAGGTATTCTTTCTCATCAACTTCGATAACCAACACTGGGTATGCGACATATTGTTTTTCAATGATTCAAAGTTCTAAGTATACAACCTCACAAAATATACCACTAGCAAAAAGAAAATAAAGAAGTTGATGACACTATATAAGACATTGTCACACCTTATGAAGACAAACAATTATTATACAACAAAGGATATCTAATTGCTAGAGACTCCACAAATGCTATAATTCAAGTTTGTTTGTAATGTTTCAAAATAAGATGTAGTAAGCAGAGACTGTGGAGTTTTTATGCTAATGTTTATAAAATACCTTGCCTAGAATCATGCATTGAACTTCACATCCACACATTTTAGGAGGCTTAGAAAGCATGTAGCCACCACTATATTCATCGGGAAGTATTCATTAGTGGTATTATGGTTTTTTTTCAAACTTTATTTAATTGGCCGTATTTATTTAATTAAATTTGATTGTCGAAATGTAGGTTTAGAAGACTTCACTTAATGTTTACTGGCCATGGAGCATGCATGTTGGATTTTTTTTTTTATTTTAGTCTAAGTTTTAACGACTATTTTAATTTCTTTATTGATAATGGATGATCCTGTACCTGAGTCAAAACAACCAAAAAAAAACTCATAACAAAAAATTAAGAAAGCATTCAATCAAAGGTAAATTTTGTACACAAAAGCCTTCAATAATACAAGCCACTTGATTGCACACTTATAGTTAAGTAACTAAGCTAATTGTCTTGTACTAGCTCAACCAAACAACTTTGGATGAGTTGGTATAGGACAACTGGCTTTGGTATAGAAAAGATGAGAACTTGTTCCTTCTAAACCATTGAAATCCCATCCATGTAAGAACATGAAAATAAACCATCAAGAAATTAATACAATAAAATATGGACAAAACCTAAAAGAAAAGTTAAGTATATAATTTATATGAACCTAGACTTACAGTCTAAGTCAAAACAAAATTTAATCTATGATAATCTCTTTCGCCAGATGGGTTGCATTGTAACTACGATGACCAAATAGGCTATAGTAATAGGATTTACCTAGATAATTCTTCTTATGGCCGCTTGGAAGTTTTTGATGCAATATGTCTTAGCACTCTCCAAAACAATATTTCAATATACTTAGTTTTTTTGAACTGCGTACATGTGTTACCTTTTAAATAGTAATTACAAAACCCATGATGGGCATGAGGCAATACGGTCACTACCGACGTAACTATTGAATGATGACAATCAGAAATAATGGTCAAATCTAGTACATCGCTAATGCAGAATCATAGGTTTGTCAAGAAGGGAGCCCACTTATCGATTCTCTCATTGTCTCTAATATCAAATGCGAGTAATATATTTTATTATTGTTGTCTTTCGCAACAACAATTAAAAGAGACCTAAGATACTTTCTATTTAAATGTAAAACATCAATGCAGATCATCAGGTGACAAAATGGTTAGAACTCTTTGATTGAACAACCTAAAGTTGTGAAGAAAAACTAGAACCTATATTTTGCATCGATATCAATACATGTCACGGTTCTTGGGTTCTTGAGCTCCAGATTGTGACAATACTTATATGAAAGCATGAAAGACTCCTCAGGAGATCCTTGTCATACATTCAGTGCATATGTTTTGGCACGTTATACTTGTGTGTAAGTTAGAGGCAGAGGCTTGGATAATATATATATAAATTATTATTTTTTATTTATTATGATTTTGACTCATAGAAATCCTTAAATGATTGTAATTATTATATGATCAATATTAATGATCATATTTTGCATGTATTTTATTTTCTTGATTAATTGAATATCAAATATTCAATAGATCAAAAGCCTTACTCCCATGTGAGGTTTAGTAGAAACCCAAACTTATACCTGCTAACTTTCGAAAGTCCAAATATTCACTTGTATATTAATTTTGATTATTACTGTCAAAGGTAAAATCAATATTTAGAGATTTTATTTAAAGAATAAAAAAATTATCTCATTTTTCATATGTTAGTTTTGAAAACTAATTAGTTTTGAAAACTAACAATTATCCTCCTATTTTTATTTTAGGTTTAAAAACTAACCTTTTCCTCCAAGTCTAGATTCCAATTTAGCCTCTCATATTTTTCCCATTAAGAGCCGCCCCCAGTCTTCTGAAAAATTTTAGTTTCACCCCTTCTTTAGTGTCAACTTCTTGATCACCTCTAGCGTCCTTCTTCCTCTGTCTTCGACAACCAAGGCTGAGCTGTTGTGACATCCCTTTCTCCTTCTTTTTATTTATATCTCGTCTGACACAAAATTTTTGCTAAAATTGAATGAAAGATCTCACTCAATTTCAACCATCATGGCTTCAATTCGATGTCATCATTGACCATCGGTGATCTGTCTCCTTTCAATTTAACGAATCAAAGGAAGTAGATGTTACATCGTTGCTGACGAAGCCAAAACCCTAAGCTTATTTCGCACTAATTCAATTAAACTTTGGCTCTGTGTTCAATCTTTGTCGTTCGTCTATTGATTCGGGATTTTAGGGTGTGTTAATGGAATGAAGAATGACACTGAAAAGTGAGAGGCAACTAGAGAAGAGAAAGGGAAGTGAAGGTTTCAAAGTATGAGATGATGACTGTAAGAGTAAAAAATATGGGGGTTTAGTTGTAAGGTTTCAAAAATATAAATATGGAACCCTAAAATTAGGAGGCAAATATGAATTTTGTAAACCTGAAAAAATAACTTTTAAAACTAAAGTAGAAGAGAATTATTAGTTTTTAAAACTAAAATAAGAAAAATGAGATAATTGTAATATTTTTTAGATAAATTTTTTAAATGACAATTTTACTTCCAAAAACAACAATCAAAATTAATAGATGCGTGGATATTTGAATTTTTAAAAGTTAACAAGTATAAGTTTGAATTGGTACTAAATCTTGGATGAGAATAAGTCTTTTGGCCTTTTCAACAGGAGTGTCCCTCTTATGATGAAACTCTTATTGTTATTTTAATGACAAGAAAAAATAATTATAATGACCCAAAATATTCAATATTATTATTATTTCTAAGATCTTGCTAATATTATTATAACAATAAAAATTTATATAATTAATATTATGTTTAGTAACAAAAAATAGTATAGACTTAATGACAAAAACATTTATCATTGATAGTATATTTAATGATTAGTAAATATTGTAATAATATATTTACCATAAGATTATATTAATTAATTAATTAAATATTATTATAACATCATGAATATTCATCATTAATAATTTTAATGGCCATAAACATTGTTATAATAATAAAAAATATTTATCGTTATTATTAGTTTAATGAGGACACTTACAGCACTCAGTATTTATATTAATAATAACAGGAAAAGTTTTAAGAACGGATGATTACCAGAGTTTTTCATTATTAAAACTCTTTATTCACGAAAATCTACTTTTAGTGACTATTTTTTCTGTTACTAAAACCTTATTGTTTTAGTGAGTTCCATTCAATTATGTTCACCACCACGCGAACAACCAAGCAGAAAGCAACCTCACAATGAGAAGTACTTAAAAATTAAACAATATTATTCTGCTATATGTCTCCAGTGCTTTCCGTTTATGTAAAATAATTTCTTCACTTTGTCGTATCAGATCAGAGCCTCTTTTATTGGCAAAGACAGATGGAAGCCGTGTATGATAAAACCGAAAGCGTCAAACGCATACAAATTTTCGAAATAGTGAATTCAGTAGTAGTAATGAGTATAATACTTTTCTCCAGTGTGCCGACTTGCCATCAATTCATATTCTGATTCATTAGCTTCAAATTGATGGACTGTTAAATTTGTCAATTGTGCGGCGATAATTCCAATCGCCTCTCACCTTACTCCGTCCAAAACTTAAGAATAGTTCACAGCTTAACCAGTTTGATATTTGATCAAACCAAGGTAAGATCGATTAGCACGATAATATAGTTGAAATAACTTTTTTTCTCTCCTCCTAATTTAGGTTCATTCCCTTTCTCTCTATCCATATGCCCTTCAGCCATGGCTTTCTTCTTCCATCTTCACTCTAAACAAAGCTGTACTCCCATTTTTCCGAATTTTATTATTTTCTTAATCCTGTTGGTGCTCCCAGTTGCAAGTTCATTTTCTTTCAATTATTCCATTTTCCCCGCAAACACTCCCAATATAACATTTGAAGGAGATGCATTTCCGTCTAACGGTGTTCTCCAACTGACCAAGAATCAAGCTGATAATAATCTTACAAGAAGTGCCGGCCGTGCCACCTATAGCCAGCCTGTGATTATTTGGGATGCCAAGACTCGGAGGCTCACAGATTTCACAACCCACTTCTCCTTTATCATTAAGGCGCTTAATTCTTCTAATAATGGTGACGGGCTAACTTTCTTATTTGCTCCACTTGATTCAACAATTCCTGACAACTCAACTGATGGATACCTGGCATTGTTTAATCCTGAAACAGCGAATAATAAGACTGCCAATCAAATTGTTGCGGTCGAGTTTGATAGTTTCAAAAATTTTTGGGATCCGAGCTCTGACCATGTAGGAATCGACGTTAATTCCATTGTCTCAGTAGTGACTTTGGACTGGAAAAGCAGCATTAAGAATGGATCAAGGGCTAATGCTTGGGTAAGTTACAACTCTGGTACACAAAACTTAAGTGTATTTCTAACTTTTGAAGATAAACCTGTCTTCATTGGGAATTCCAGTCTTTGCTATATTGTAGATTTGAGGGAAGTTCTCCCGGAACGAGCTAAGGTAGGTTTCTCTGCATCCACAGGTGAGGCAGTTGAAATACATAGCATTATTTCTTGGAGTTTTAGTTCAACTTTGGATGAGACTAGTGTAGAAAAAACCAATATTGGGTAACTATTTGTTCATCCCGACAACAGGGTTAAAGCCATCTGCAAGGCAAGCCGTTTAGATTCTAAATCATGAGGCAGAAATACCCATTGTTCCAACTGTAGCCATTTTCTCTTCTATTGATTTGATAGGACACGCTAATTACTATTCTTCATATCAATTTAAATATAATTAAAGATGATTTGGAGGGCTTACGGACTTAATGTTCAATGTTTGATTGCACATAAAGCTCCATTAATACTTGGGGAATGCTTCATTGTTCGGTTTTTCTGCAGGTCTATAAGCATTCTAAATTCGTATTTTATAACCAATGGAGAGAGAAACCGTGAAATAAGAGAAATTTAAGATTTGCAAGGCGAGAGACATAAATTTTTTTAAGTTTTGTGCAAGAAAATTAAACAAGATTGTTCAATTGAATTCCATTCTTTTTTTTTTTTTTTTATCTAGACCTATAGAAGGAATGTTTTGTTACTTCATCTTACTTGTAACTGAAACAAGATAAATTTATGATTAAAAGAAATAAATAAAAGAAGTGAGCTGAGGGGAAGTGATGTGGAAACTAATGAACAAACAGCAAGTAAACTCGGAAGTACTCATTCAATAAAAGGCAACATGTTAAATCAAGCATACATAAGAGTAAAATGGACGATTTAATAGCAAAGAATTATATTTAAAATGGACGATTAATAGCTTTGTCAGGAATATGATCATGACTAATTGCTATGTTATGGAATAACACCATTAAATGCAATAAAAAGTTGGATTCAATCTTACTGGTTCGGTTTCAATGATGGAGCTTGTTTTTACGAGTTCATTTTGAGTTGGGCCAGGCTCACCTTGTGAGCCCAATACACACAATTTCAATCCAATCATGAATTAAGCATGTTTACTCCAAAAAGACAACGTTGTTTTAGAGTGAAATCTTGACGTTTTTTCTTCATTTACATGGTATCACTCCTTCATTGGGTAACTTATTGTAAACTTGTGAAAGCCCGAGAATTCACCACTAAAAGGTTAGTTAAAACTACATTTTGTTTTATCTTAAAAATTGATAATATTAAAATTTTCTTAAAAAATGTTTCTCAACTTAAAAAATTTAGTTCATACATAAAATCTTAAGGTTCATAAGTTAAATAAATGAAATAAAAAATCCACAATTTAATGTGGAAAATAAAACTTCTTAAAAAGAACTTTTTTCTCCTTCATCATGTATGAGTATATTGTCTTAAAGTTAATTCTAATCATCAACAACTCTACAATTATAGGATCTCTGATCCTATTAACGTTCTTCGCTTCTAATTTTTTTGTCTACTCAATGGTGTTAACACTCTTTTGACACAGTGTAGTTTGATTTTTAGTCACTCTAGTGACTAATTGAGCTAATCTGATAATAGTTTGCTCCACATCAATTCCATCACTTTAAGATTACACATTCGACTCAAATATTGGTTCAACCTCTAACTTAGAATTACCTGCAACTGAGTTTATTGATGGTACTTGGCGCCCTAGTCCATGAGCAATTTACTCTTCTATTATTTTATCTCTAGGTTCATTTCCCCCTTTTGGAACTTAAGGAGTTACAAAGTCTCTAACAAGTCTTATGCGATGTTGGCCACATCTTGTCATTTTCATGTCTATAAAATGCAATTAAATTGTCTTTTACAACAAAACTTATGTGCATGCTTCATGAAAATACCTTTAGAATCTAAAATGTATTGTGATACTCTTAGAAAAATCCTACTTTGACAAAGCACATGAGAGATGTTGGGTATTTCTGTACATCTCATATCACTTGGGGATAAGAAAATTTGACTAGTTAAATCGTATGTGAGCTCATTTAATTGTCAAGATGAGTTTTGGGTTGAAAAGTCTAGAAGTGGACAATATCTTGACAGTGAGTCAGACTATTGGATTAAAGATGTTACAATAGTATCAAATTCGCTCTGCGTGTCCTCTTAAGTGATGATGAGACAAACCTTAGTGAGAATACTGAGTCCCGTAAAGGCTGGTATATGTGACATCTTTAGGCAAATTTCACAAAAAGCGTATCCTCTTGAATGATAATGGGATAAACCTTAACGAGGGCACTAAGTCCAATAAGAGGGGGTATATATGACATTTTAAAGCAATTTTCACATCGACAAAACATAAGAAAAATGTTGAGTCTATTTGTATATCTCACATTACTTAGAGATAAGAAGATTTGACTAGTTAAATAGTTTTGTGAACTTTTTAAATTGTCAAGACACATTCTCAAAAGCAAAATCATAATAGACTATGTGTCCAAAATAAACAATATCTTGATAGTGAATCGGGTTATTAGATCAAGAATGTTACACTTATACTATAATACCATGTTAATAGGATTTGTCTCAACGTTCCTAATCCCATAAGATTCGAGTACTCCTATGAGACTTAGGAGAACAAGACTAATCATATGAAACTATCTAGAAAACCAATTTCCTTCAAACTTCCATAATAACACTAATTCATAAACAACCTATCTAGGCCTTTGGCTCTACAACTATTTACAAGGAATTTAAATAAAAAGGTTTACACCCTCATTGCAACAAAACAAAATACAATAAAACATAATGATTGTATCCTAAAAATCATAAATGCAATTATGTTAGACCTCTGACCTTACAAACATTTACAAAAAACTTTTACATCATCACAGGCAATGAGAGACAACATATTAAAAACAAATTTGTCATGTGATACAATTTTGAGTAGAATCACTGCACAACATGGTCGTAGAGTTGTCTTGGAGAGAAAGTTTTATAAAGGTGAGCAAAAGCACTCAACAAATGGATAATTTGTAAATAATGTTTTGAAAATTTGAAAACATATTGTTTGCAATAGAACACCTAGCTGCTCACAAATTTATAATATTTTTTCAAACATTTAAACGAAACTAAATAAACAAATTATAAACTGTTCACCACCACTACTAGCCTAGGAATAAACTGTCATACATGGTGGATGTCCCACAAATAAGCAAAGAAAGGAAGAACTATCATACCAAGCAAACTCTAATATTGCTTAAGTAGAACTCACAAATATATTGTATCTGATATGAATCATCACTCAGGTAGAGCACTAATCAATTGATTTCATTATATATATATATATATATATATATGTGTGTGTGTGTGTGTGTGTGTGTGTGTGTGTGTGTGTGTGTATGTATAACATTTGAAAAATATATCATTAAGTTAAAAAACTAATTTTTTTGTTATTGGGAAAGGGTATATTGCATGGTGGTTTTGAATATTCTCCACAACATGCATATACTTACACAACATCTACTCTTTGACTCCCTTGCATAAACTTTCCAAAATCATCAATCCCTTTCATTTGTACTGTACTTTTAACATAACTCAAGACCTGAACTCTAAATTAACCATCATTCAATATTATAGTCACACAAGGGAACTCCATTAACATCATGAAACCACCACAGCAACACACCACACTAAGCTACGGAACATGCAACTCCACATCCACGCAATACTAATTTAAGCAACATTCAACTCTAGCCACACACAATACTAAATTCAAGCAACATTGAACTCTATAGCCACCCATAACCCTAAATTTAAGCAACATGAAACTCTACAACCACACACAAAACACTAAATTTCAACAACATTCAACTTTTTAGCCACCCACAACACTCAGTCAAACAACGTGCATGAATTTTTAATTTGATTTCATAAAGTAATTTTCATATGATCCACAACGCTATTTTTTTCAAAAATTAAAATTGAAAAAAATTAGAAACCAAATATAATAGATTTGTAAATAAAATTGCTGTTTCGATTCATTAAATGAAGTAGACCCCAAGCGAGCATTGTAATCCCTAAATTATCGTCCTATTTCTTCACCTCTTCTACAAATTCTAAGTAAACCCGATCAAAATCTTAACCCCAAAATTGAACAATACAAAATTTTAACCCCAAAATTGAACAATACAAAATTAAACCCTTGATGCTAAATGTGGATGAAAAGTGAGATATTTTTCTCCTTTTCTCCTATCAATCCCTTCTTCTACTCTTTCTTTTTATCTTTTCTTCCTTTTTTCTTCTCACTTCTTTCTCTTTCTCTCTTCACTCTTCTCTCTAGGTTTGGATCAAGAGAATGATTCAAACATAATGAAAATGACTTCAATTGAGCTTTAAGTGGATCTTTCTTGGCAATTTTACCTTAAAACCCCCATACTTTGACGCATTTTTTATTTTGCCTTTAAGTTTTCACTACCATATTACAACATGGTCTTGACCTTTTAACTAACCCTCCTTTCATCCATTCAACAAGAATATGGAGTAATTAATTGAATGATTGTTTTCGATCCGAACTTTGATAAAACGATGATTTTTAACTTTTTCTTTTTGAAAAATCTATTTTTTCACCTATTTATTAAATCTTTAAGTTGGTGAAAAGATAAAAAATTTCTCTATCTTTATTATATCTAAATAATAGTTTGCCCTAACAAATTTATATATATTTTTTGAATCCTATAAGCAAATTTCTAGCGCAACTGTCTTTGTTTACCACCAACTCAGTCTAGATCCACCAATTCTTGCTCAAGCAAGCTCTTGTATGTCACAAAGAGGAGGCACAACTCGGCCAGAATTACTTGTCAAGTGGTCAACAAAAGAGGGGCTAGTGGACATTGGCGAGATTGTGAACAAAACAAGTAGGAGCAACCACAAAATTGGCTGCTGGCAACTCAAATAACACTTAGAGTCTACGAATATGGTGGGGAAGGAGTAAAATTGGGTTGTGGCACAAGGGTGGCAACAAGATTGGGTTGAGGATGGTGACATATGGGGAAAAACGAAAGGGTGGTGATGGTGAAAAAGAAAGATGGAGAGGAAAAAAAAATATAAATATATATAATATAGTTATGATGAAAATGTAATTTTTTGTACTATTTGTGGTATAAATGATATTAACTTTATTTTATATTATATAAAGTAATAAAAATACATTTTGATTGTTAAAAGTAATGAGTGAGAAAATCAATTTTTCTAATTTAAAGATGAAAAACACCATTTCATCAAAATTTGAGTGGGATATTGTCATTCAACCTTATTTCAATTGGGTAATAGTTAGCCCAAATAATGTATTTTGTTGGATTTTGAAGCCTTTTTTATATATGTTTGAATTAGAAGCTGGATGATTTCAATATTTCTATTGTTGTCTTCTTCAATTGAATTAGGCTTCAACTCATCTGATTCCATTCTATTCCTCTTCTGCTCTTTAGCCAATACCCTATGACAATGGACAATCACCTTCAACCATTATTTTCAACCGTAATTTCAATCATAATTTCAGCGGTAAAACAATTTATTTTATTAAATAATTTTAATACAAATTATTATATAGAATTCAGAAATTAGGTAAACAAAAATTCGATTTGGTTCTCCAATAAAATCAGTTTAATTATGAACTAGTTTTTGTACAAAATCAATATGGTTTTGGTTCAAAATTTTTTTGAACTGAAAATTCGGTTTACTTTATAAATCTGGTTAACCAGTTCAATTATCTGGTTTTGTACAACCCTAGTTCAAGCTTTGGTGTTGGCAAATCGTATCTTCTCTTGAGATTTGTTATAAATATAGAATGATAATCACTTGCATTCTCTAAATCCTTTAAGGGGAAAAAGACTATTTCCCACCCAAATTTTAGGTCATTCTCAAACCTACACTCATGGAAGATGAAAAACCCCTTCTCCTACCCATAACCAAACTTCTGTTAATTTTTCTGTTAAAGGGAGGGGTAAAATAGTCATTTTACTGTTTATATAAAAAAGTTATAAAGTTTATTACTCCCCCCCCCCCAAACTTTTAGAAACTAACATTTCACATTTATCTAAAGTTTTCAAACTTTAAAAAGTAACATTTTCACCCTCAAACTGAGGGTATTCATATTTTTTAAAACTCAATCGTCCCCCCATAACTTTCAAAAATGGCAGTTTCACCCCTATTTTTTAACTTTATCTTCCAACATCGTCTCTGGTGTCATCTTCAACCTTCTCCTTCTCTTGGTATGACGACGATGGTGCGATAAAGAAATCTCCATCTTCTTATCGCACGGTGCGACGAAGAGACAGAGATCTCTTCGTCGCACCACCCAGATAACGAAAGACGACGCTTTGTCATCTAGATCTGGGTGATGAAGGGTCGTCCTTCGTCATCCTTTGTAGTCGGAGATGAGATATCGGTGGAATGCATCGGCTGTCGATGGTGGCTGAAGAAGGAAATAAACCCTAAGGGTGAAATTTAAACTTTTCAAACTTTGACGATGGGTTGAGGTGTTAGTTTTTAAAACCTAGAGGGGGAAATGATAAAATTTTAAAGTTCCAAAGTTTATAAGTAAAATGACGATTTTACCCTTACCTCTAACTGAAATTTTGGACGACAGTTTGGTCATGGATGGGAGAAGGGGTTTTTTATCTCCCGTGGGTGTAGGTTTGAGAATGACCTAAAATTTGATAGGAAATAGTCCTTTTCCCATCCTTTAATTATTGTTTCTGTTTTGCTAAGATAGGTCGTGCTTTGTTAAATGACAATGTAATAAAACCTTAATTCGGTATATCGGAGCAACAGTATACAATTTTCTTATATTCTGCAGTGGGTTTTCTGTTTCTGTATGGCATATGAGAGATATAAACTATCTATTTATAATTATTGATATCATAGCTTAGTGCATTCGAGTTCTCATAAGAAAATGTTTTTTGTTAAACTTAAAGAATTAAAATCTCGGCTTGGATGAGTCCAAACTGGAGTTCCAAATCATATAACAACGACCCTGGCATGGTCAAAAGTCAATAGCTATGACTATGATTTCTACTGCATATCGCATTACGTGTAAAGTTCTTGAAATTGGACGAAAACCAACAATAAAACCTAAATACAATTGTTCGAGAAAGCACGAGGATATTCACATGTCATTCATTTAGAAATCAACCAAGATTATAGTCATGAAAACCTAGCCAACTCAGAACAAGACAGCAACCGGCGGATTTAATGATTGCAATGTTTGATGCTTTTTTAAACATTAAACAACATTATTCTGCATTATGTCTCCGGCGCTTTCTGTTTATGCAAAATAATTTCATCTGTTTGTCGTATCAGACCGTCTCTATTGGCAAAGACAGATGGAAGCCGACTTATGATGAAACCGAAGTGTACAAAATTTCGAAATATTGAATTGAGTAATGAATACAATACGTTTCTCTAGTATGCTGACATAGCATTGCTAAGTCACATTGATGGACTGTTGAATTTGCCGATTGTGCGGCGACAAATTCAACAGTCCATTTACGACGAAAATTAGCTTCCATTTGATCAAATATCAGGATAGTCCAATGGATGAGACTTGAGCAATATATAAACCTGGAAGCGAGTGTATCTGATTAATTTAATAAAATAATGCATGCAATTTTTAATTATTAATCAAGAACAGTTCAACTTGACCAGGCTGATATATGATAAAACCAAGATAAGATTGATTAGGACGATTATATAATTGAACTATTTTTGTCACTCCATCTAATTTACGTTCATTCTCTCTCTCTCTCTATCTCGAGGCCCTTCAGCCATGGCTTTCTGCTTTCAACTTCAGTCTAATCGTTCTCCCATTTTTTCGAATTTCATCATTTTCTTAATCCTGTTGGTGCTACCATTTGCAAGTTCAGTTTTTTTCAATTACAAGAATTTCCCAACAAACACTCCCCGTATAATATTTGAAGGAGATGCGTTTCCATCTAACGATGTTCTTCAACTGACCAAGAATCAAGCTGATGCCAATCTCACAAGAAGTGCTGGCCGTGCCACTTATAGCCAACCTGTGATTATTTGGGATGCCAAGACTCGGAGGCTTACAGATTTCACAACCCACTTCTCATTTATTATTAGGGCGCTTGATCCTTCTAATTATGGCGACGGTATAACTTTTTTCTTTGCTCCGTTTGACTCAATAATTCCTGACAACTCAACTGGTGGATATCTGGCTTTGTTAAGTCCCGAAACTGCGAGACTTAACAGTTCCAAGCAAATTGTTGCGGTCGAGTTTGACACGTTTCAAAATTCATGGGATCCGAGCTCTGATCATGTTGGAATCAATATTAATTCCATTGTCTCAGTAGCGACTGTCAACTGGAACATCACGATGAAGAATGGATCAAGGGCTAATGCTTGGGTAAGTTACGACTCCAGTACACAAAATTTAAGTGTATTTCTAACTTATGCAGATAAACCTGTTTTCATGGGGAATTCTAGTCTTTGGTATATTGTTGATTTGAGGAAAGTTCTCCCAGAACGAGTTAAGGTAGGCTTCTCTGCATCTACAAGTGAGGTTGTTGAAATACATAATATAATTTCTTGGACTTTTAGTTCAAACTTGGATGAGAATAAAGGAACCAATGTTGGATTGATTGTTGGTTCAACTGTTGGCATTGTCGCTTTAATATGTGGATTGGGTACGATTTTGTTCCTGTGCTGGAGAAAGAGGGCAGCTGTGAATAAGGAAGATGAGACCATTGATGAAGCTATAGAAGACGAATTCGGAAAGGGGACTGGACCTAAAAGGTTCACTTATCGTGAACTAAGCCGAGCAACAAACAACTTTGCAGAGGGAGGCAAGTTAGGGGAGGGAGGATTTGGAGGTGTTTATAAAGGTTTATTGAGCCATCAGAACACAGAAGTGGCTGTTAAGAGGGTCTCAAGAGGATCAAAACAAGGGAAAAAGGAATACATTTCAGAAGTGAGGATCATTAGTCGTTTGAGACATAGAAATTTGGTTCAACTGTTTGGTTGGTGTCACCAACAAGGAGAATTCCTTCTTGTCTATGAATTTATGCCAAACGGAAGCCTTGATGCCCACCTCTTCGGACCAAAGGCCAGGCTTTCTTGGGCTGTACGTTACAAAATAGCCCTTGGTTTGGCTTCTGCTTTGCTATATCTTCACGAAGAGTGGGAACAATGTGTTGTGCACAGAGATATCAAGTCTAGCAATGTCATGTTGGATTCCAATTTCAACGCCAAATTAGGCGATTTCGGTCTCGCAAGACTTGTAGATCATGATTTGGGCTCGCAGACAACAGTTTTGGCCGGCACCATGGGCTATCTCGCACCGGAATGTGTCACAACCGGCAAGGCTAGTAAAGAGTCGGACGTTTATAGTTTTGGCGTTGTCGCCCTTGAAATCACATGTGGAAGAAGGCCAGTTGAAACAAGGGAAGAGCCGAGTAAAGTAAGGCTGGTGGAGTGGGTCTGGGACCTCTACGGCAAAAGCCAACTTCTTGATGCTGCGGACAAGAGATTAATGAAAGATTTCCATGAGAGGCAAATGGAGTATTTGATGATAATTGGGCTATGGTGTTGCCATCCTGACTACACTCTTCGTCCATCCATAAGACAAGTCATAAATGTGCTTAACTTTGAGGCTCCATTGCCAAACCTTCCTTCAAAGTTGCCCGTGCCAATGTATTATGCACCGCCCATGGATATGTGTAAGTTCTCCTACACTTCTTCCGGCATCACACAATCTTCAGCTAACAGTTACTCTACAAATTCATCAACATCAGCTTGCTCAACAACCGCCCTTCTGAAATCTAGAAACGCCGATACTTGATTCCGGCATATAACATCGGCCTTTCTTTCATGTATTATACTAAACTCCCTACATATAGTTTAAATAGTTGAAAAATTTTCAGCTTGAAACTATTGAAACTCTTGTGACTGGTGAGAAATTAGTGGGAGTTTTCTGTATTATTCTATGTATAATGTTGGTGGCAAATGAGGGGTTGAAACATTATTTGTTTTTCTATACAATAAAAATAGTTGCAGTTTGTGAAGTTAATTTCTTGTTAATGGCTATGAAGATATATATAACACGTTTTTGTATGAAATAAAATTGAAAATTGATGGCAGCAAGATTTGTAATATGGCGCATATTATTTATCTTATATATCGCTGTGATAAGCATTAACAATCGTGAAGTTTATGTTAACCGATTGGATAAAAAGAATGAACTAATCTTCAACATTATTCTAATTAATTTTTGAGTAAAAATGGTGAGGATTTTATAAGCGTCACAAATACTTAAACTCATTTTCTTATTAAAAATTTTGGTATAAAGTCATGGAGCTTAATAATTAAATATTAATAATCAAATTTATGAGGTGTTATGAAATTTCAATATAACATATGCTGTTTGAGAGATAATAATTAATGTGAGAAGCAAATTCTGTGTCCCGTCCCGTATGCATGCTAACTGCATTTACGGTGACCATAGCAGCAGCATTCACATCTTACATTCAATCAAATTTTTTAACTCTTATATATTATTGATACATGAATAACTTAACCTTATACTCATTTTTTAATCTTCTTCGAGAATGCAATGGAGCATGAGACTACTTGGCAAATGAGCTACAACAAAATATAAATACGGAAGGGAAACCTTCAAGTCATCACAGTTTTAACATTGACTCATCCGTCTCAATCTCTCTATTCCAACACAAACCATATAATATTATTGCAATTTCATCAAAAATTATGTCCAAGGTTAACTCTGGAAGACCGCTTTAGAGGACAAACACTGGTGGATAACAACCAGCAATGAGTGACTTCAAGCTAGCAATATATCCAAGAGGTCAAAACTCGAGAAAGATCATCCACCCTTTTGAAACCTTATGTCAAGATAAATGAGATCAAATATACCATGACCTCAACCATAACTCAGCAATAACTAATAAGTTTCTTATCATCAAGAAAACAATTTCCTTGAATTCAACAACAATCAATGGAATGCAATTAGTATTTCTAACGGTTTCCCACTATTGTATTATTACTTATAATTATTACATTTACTCAAATGCAATCTCCACACTATAAATATAAGTTGTGAGTAAGTAATTAGGATAAGCTAAGATCAATTATAAAAAAGACAAGTAATTTCTTATCATTATTTTTGTAATAGGTTTCTCTCATCTCAATATATAGTAATATCGTGAGTGTAGGGTCTTTTATAAAATTTTTTGGTCAAACCACATAAAAATTGCCTATGTCATCTTTTTCTATCCTAATGTTTCATACTCTTACACCTAGATCTCAATAATGTGGTATACTTCTCGTTGGAGTCACTTTACACAAAAAATTTGATGTCAGAAGAAGAGCCTTCGACATAAGCTCTTTTGTTTTCCAACATAATATCTTTTATTTGCCATTTATCTTCATCTTCAATGGCATCACCATCAAGAAGAATTATTTAATCTATAACTACTATCTATCATTATGATGACAATAGTCATAGTCGTAGCTCACCACCTCTACCACTTCTAAAAGATCAACCCATTCCTATGGCTATGGGGCAACACCTTACACCTCTAGAAGTAGTGGCACAAATAGATGGATTGGTTGGTTTTATCCAAACACTCATACAATGTCTTGACTACTCAACCTCAGTAACACTTGCAAGGGCAAAAAATCCCTTGTAAATAGCTAACAAGAGATCTTACGCCTCGTAAACAAATTTTCTATCCCCTCAAGGGAAGATGATAGATAGCCTCTATAGTAAAGGGTATGTAGCATGTCCAACTTATAAAGTATAACTCATAAAATTGATCTCTCATACATTGTCACAATATCGACACTCAAGTGCAAACTTGAACTCACTAGGTGATGATAATGACTCATGATGTGTAACTTTTAACTCACAACCTAACAAGATTGATGTTTAGTGCTTAAAGCATGTTACATGTATAAGCAACCCCTAACGTGTCAAAAGAAACAAGCCTACATAGTGGTAGGGCCATTGAACACCTCATGGATCCTAATGCACTGTTAAAAGACATTTCCCAAAAGCAAGGCAATCACAAGTGTTATAATGGAAATGTTGACCTTTGATGTGTAGAAGGAAACTCAGTCTTCAAAAGACCTTTTCATTTATCTTATGATGAATCAAAGTTTCTTTCATTTTTTTTTTTTTTTTGGCAAGTTTATTTGCCTTAACAAAAAAGCCCAAGTATCAAACATGAGAAACCATTTAAATGCTTGTCGTGCTTGTCACAAGCATCTAATGGAAATCATAATGTCTTATATTAAACAAGCCTTTGAACACCTAACCACTTAAGAAAATGAGCCAAAAGCATATTTGGAGATCTCCATTCTCTTCACAAGTACATCATGCACCCTGGCCAAATGGATTCAAGGCACTATCCATCTACTCCTTTGATGGAATCAGAGATCTCCAAGGTTGTTTTGATGGCTTCAATGATCTAATGGAACTTCATCAAGTTTCTAGACTCGATAGATGTCATTGCCTAGTAGTCACACTTATAGAAGCAAAACGGTGTTTTGTTGTTAACTGCTATATTATGGAAGCAATTATGGATTGCTATATTTTTATGTCAGTTCAAAGTGACTAAATGTTTTGTTGTTGCCATAAGCCATCTTGGGAACATATGACAAAAAAAATTTTGAAACCTTGAAAACCTATCTGGAATAGTTCAATATTGAAATTTTATCAGGTAAGGATTGCCCCTAAAGAATTTGTTCTTGTGTTGATTGTAGGAGGTGTACATCCGCATATCTAATTATGGAAAGAAACTCAGGCTAAAGAGTTCGCATCTCTAACCAAGTTTTATAAAATGTTTGAAAGACACCTTCAGATAAAAAACTCGATAGTTGCTTTAAAGTTCATTGGATCAAAATCTTTGATAGCAATTCTCTCAAAACTAGAAACAAATCATAAAGGAAAAGGAAAGATCATAAAGTTAATCATCATTCCTTTAAAAGGGAAAGTAGAAATCTTATACTAATTGCTCACTTTAAGTACACTCCTCTAATTGCCCAATTGTCCATATTTGTATTAAGTAATATAACTATATCCCCTCAACTATAACAATGACATCTATGCCTTGAAAGACACCATGGAAGATCTCATCCAATGAGGATGCTTGAAGGAATTCCTAAATTAACCATAGCAAGACATACAATAGATTTGTCTCCAAGAAGAGTAGACAAGTTCTTTTGAAAAGATTCATGTTATTAGGATCATAATCAAAGGATGTCATATTAGAGGTTTCCTGACACCACCCCCTCCTCTTTTTTATTTTTTTTGTTTAATCTTTTTGTCTTGCTTCTTCAAAAGTCTTACAATTTGTAGGGATTTCCAATTTTCAAATAAGTCAAATAATTAAAAATCTTAGCTAAGATTATACTATTGCTCTAAAAGACAAAGTCAAACAGTAAGAGCTTTAAACATATATAATTAAAGTAACTCTATTTATAAAATGCAGACCTCGTATAGGGAGGATAATAAAGGTTTGTTAAATCTCTAGTTGGCACTTAAAAGAATAAAATTTAGTTAGCATTTTTACGTGCAAAACTATAAAATTTTGTGTTTTGCTCTTTGTCAGCACCCGGAGGTTTAAAGGTAATTGGACTTGGTTACATAGATTGGGCTCAGGCCTAAAGTAGAGTCTCATGTGCTTAATAATGAAGAATTTATTCTAAGAAGTCCAATAAAACAAATGAAGCCTGTGCCTATCGGAGAACACTTGTGCTAGGGGTAATTGACAATTTGACTTTCATTCAAAGCTTCCAGAGTTTGAATTAGAAGCAGCATATTTTCTCTAAACTATTTTCACACTGTTTTCTTTCTAACCAAATACTCAAATTTTCCAATTAAAACTCTCGGAAGTCAATTTTAAAATTCTTTTACTCAGTCTTCAATAGAAAAGTAAAACTTTCCATAAATAACTGTATTGAAATTGTTTATGTTGAAAATGATGTAAACGTTTTCAACAACTTTGACCAGACTCTAATAATTTGTCCCCTTAATATTAATCCTACACATTTTAACTGCTTGTTGAATTAGCAGGTGCCAATTCTCCATAAACAAACTTGTTGAATTAGAAAGTATCTCCTTGGAAGTTAAAAGAGAGAATTATTGTTGAAGTTTTAAACATGTGTTGTAATTGTTTTCTCAAAGTGAAGTCATTTAAAACGTGAAATAGTGTAGACCTCTTTAAAATTCCAAACCTAATTGTGATAAATTTTGGAGTCAAAGGATTAATATTTAATAGTTAACCCCCACTCTAGTATGTAAATTTATTGAATTAGGCTAAGGCATTAATTGGTTTCAGAGCCCACTTAATTAATTTGTCATTGGTTTGTTTATATGCTTTCGGTCAATAAATATTGCCATTAAATTTATCTTTGGCAACCACTGATATGTTATAACCCAATCATTTTAAGTCCTGTTACCTAAGGTTAAATATGTTTTAAGTTTATACATAAAGATATAATCCACCTCAGGCATTAGCGTTTTGCTAATTACTAATCTAATTAGTAGTGATGATCATAAGCTTATTCCATATAGAAAAAGTAATATTAACAAAAATTATAATCACCATTTGTTATACAGTAAACAACTCACTTGACGAAACTCATAGAAAATTACGCAAAAAAGATAAATAGTAAGTGACAAACGATTCAATGATTACATATGTTATCCACTACAAATCAATTTAGAATGAGAATAAAAATATCATCAAGATAGTATAAAAAGCTCTACTTGATATCTTAATTCCTCAACACCCACAAAAATATCTTCCTATTTTATCACATATCTACATGAGAAGTCCATCATCTCTTGCATAATCGAGATCATATACATATCTTTTTTTATATATAATTAATAATAAAAATAAATATTTATAATCATACTTACATCAAAAGAATTTCAAAGTTGTATCTACGTGTAACCCAATTCGATTGTTAGATAAATATAAAGGATTGTTAGAGGTTAGGGGATACTAAATCCTTATCAGAAATCTAAGAAACACACTTATTTCTTTTTAGGCATTCTCGTAACAACTAGCTATATTCTATTAGAATTCTTCCTATATATCAATAACATAACAGTAGACGTACACTTCCAAACAACAAACTGAAGTATATGAAAAACTTTTTTGCCTTTATCCTTTATTCACACAAAAATGTCCTTTCTATTCAATTGCCATTATTTTATCATACATACTGAATATGAATTTACTTTGCTAAGTCTAACCGTTGCTATCATGTAATTCTTATTAGTTACGTAATATGGATAATCGTCTATAAAATATTTGATTATATTAAAATGATCAACTTTTCTTATAACGTGTGTATATGACTACTTAGATAGATAAGCCCAATTTGATTACTTCTGAAACAGGAAAAAATGATATTCGCCAGTAATGCTTTAGTCTCTATAATACTATTCTTAATTCTATTTGTAGAATGCCACGGAACATGAAAGTCTGAGACAACTTGGGCAGTAAGTCAACCCGATACAAATGAAACAAAGGACAAGGAAAACCTTCAAGCCAGGATAATTTCAATATCATTGTTTTTTTTTTTAAATCTATCTTTTCTAACTTAAACAACAGTCAACCATCATAAACAATTAATTTAAGGTTAAAATTAGACGCCTGACACATCCATTAGTTTAAGGGTTTTTTTGTTTTCCAGTAATTTCATAAAAAAATTAATATTTGTTGTGAACAAATTTGACAAATGGATTCAAAATTAGTTTTTTATAACTTGAGAGATGAAAATCTGTCATTTCATCCAATCGTAGGTCAAAAATAGTCATTGGGACATGTAACAAATTAGGTTCTATCTTTTTAGTATTATCTTTTTCCTTACCAAACATGCTACAATATTTGAATATTCAAATCATAAAACAAGTTTTACTTTTAAAAGAAATTTAATATATTAATTAATTTTAATTTTATTGAGATGAACTTTCAAGATATTATATAACGACAACTGAGTCAAAAGCGTTGTCAATTTGTTCCATAATTTAATTTAGCTGAAAAATAAGTTTATAAAGTTGAAAACATAAATTAATAAGGGAAAACATAAATTTATTAAACAAATTTGTTTTACCGGTTCTTGTTCTAGAGAAAGGTCAAATGGCATTGTTAGATAATGAGACAAAAGAATGTCATATTGTCATCTACAGCAGTGGCCAGATATTACACGTGTCGTCATATCTAGTGTGATAGTCGAAGTTTTGTCTTCATGTTCACTATTTCGTGATGTGAGGTCGTCTTTAATGGAGGTGGTGTCGTATGGTTCCCGGTGGGTAAAGGTTGTTTTGTTTGGATCCCACAGACGAGGCTTCTCACATTTCATTCTCCGTGAAATTATTGAACCCCCAAATTAAAAAATGCTGGTCCTTCTTAATGGATAATTACTGATGTTGAACATTTACTTAATCACCTACTAGCTTTTTTCTTTTTTTTAAGTTTAGTTATAGCTAGCACCTCAAAAGTAAATGAAACCTAACTCTAACATCTTATTGTATAATCATTTTAAGTCAAACACAAAATTTAATTCGGAGATGAAGATAATCCGAATTCAATTTCAAATAAATTTTTGTTGTGCTAATTAATATTATAGGGAGCCTAGCATATATAAAGACCACGTTACTTCTTCATATATTACAATAGGTATAATGTTAGAATCTAAAATATAAAATATAATACTTGGACATAAATAATTAATGTAATGTTTATATAATCTTGAATTCTTCTATTTCCATGGCTAATTTTTGAAATAGAGTCCTTTCACCTCAATTAATGTGGGGAATGCTTTAGAAAAATTGTCATCCCCATTGAAGACGGTTTTCAATAGATAATGATTAACCTAAATCCCCGATGTAATTTGCTCTTCAAAGTCTTTAAAATTATTATTTGTAGAGAATAAGAACACTAATAGAGAGAATTCGGTGGCAAGAGAACAGTGCGGTAAACATGACGCCTGCTGCATTATTAATCAATTTTGATGGCCGCAATAAGGCTCTTTAGTTCAACCATCTTAACCTAACAAATGTTGACTGACAATTACACGAAACTTAACCATTTTAACTAACCAAAAGTTGACACATACGCGTGCCATTTCCAATCTTAGTTCACCATTTAACTAACGAACTTTGACACAGCTGGGAGCAGTTTCCAGGTCAATCAACAATCCCAAATAATATAAACGAATTAAGCCACCCCAACCCAGAAAGTCTGTTCAAACAAATGAACTTTGAAGAATCTGCTCAGGCTGACAAAAACTGTAGCCCATTGAATTAAACTATTCAAATTTCTAGAGAAAGAAAACATTTGTTGTTCCCACATGCAGTCCAATTACCTCACGAAGCTGATAGTGGTCCACTACCCAAATATCCATTTAATCGAATTATATATAGCCTTATACGTTAGGTTAAAGAAAGAAGAAGCAGGAAATAGTGGTGCAGGTAATTATAAATTTGTCACGGGCGGCGCTGTGGATGAATAATTTGTGTGTTATTGTGGAACCCATGTTTTGAATTTGGTTTTGAAGAAGAAATGAAAAATATTCACGGCCAGTCTGAATACAGAATGGGTCTTTACCTTTCTTTTCAATGGTGAGGTCGGCTCATAGAACAAGATCGTTCAAAGTTAGTAAAGTTCATGGAAGTCTGATTATTGGACAAGTTCAAACTTGGATTAACGTCGTAATTTTTGCTATTTTGACACACAATTTTGGAGATACTGGTCTATTCTCACCAAACTTTACGTTACAAATTATGCACGTTTTCCCTTTTATTTTGTTTGTTTGTTTCTTTTTCTTGGCTTAAGTTGTGATTATACGATAACTTAAAAAAGTGTACCATTCAATATTTCTCTCTCTATTTAAATCCGTCCATATTGTACTTTCCTGATTGTTTGAATAGTATGCTATAGTTTTTCGATGACCAGCCGAAATGAAATTGGTGCATAAGAGTAAATAGTGCAGGATTGTTAGCCGGGACTACACTAAATTAAATAGGGCGATAGTACTGTTTAACATTTTTCTCATGTTTGGCCACACAAATTATGTTTTAGATAGTACAATAAGGGTGCGTTACAGGCAAAGTAATGACGAGAAAATAAATCTGTGCTTCAGTCCAAGGCTCATGCTACATTACACGTCAACATTAGAAACAATAATTGTAACGGTGAATAAAAAATAAGAATGCATTTAATTAATTGATTAATTAATAGGGCAAAAAACTATTTTTCACCCAAGTTTTAGCTAAATCCCAAAAATATACTCATGGTGGATGAAAAAACCCAAACATTCATTTGTTTCTAAACTACTATTAAATTTTTTATCAAATATAAAGGTAAAATTATTATTTAATAATAATATTTAAAAATATATAATTTTGTCTTATTTTCTCCCTCAAATTTTAAAAATTAACATTTAGCTCTCATATCTAGACTTTGAAAAATGACTTCCGCCCCCTAATCCCTAATTTTTTTCTTCACTCTCCCTCCGATCATCGACGACCTATGTGATTGGAGGTTAAACGACGAACGTTATCTAGATCTAGATGGCGCTCGTTGTCCTTCACTAGACGATAGAGCGTTGTCCATTCTTTGGATGATGGAGCATCTTTCAGAGATTTAGATAACAAAATATAGTCTAGATCTGGACGACGGTCATCATATTTGGATGACGATCATCGTCCAGAGGATGACCTCTAAACAAAGACTCCTCCACTGCTGATCGACCATCGTTGAAGAAAGTGGTTAGATTTCAGGGAAAAAAAAGTAAATTTTTTAAGACTTAATTCAGGAGAAAAATGTTAGTTTTCCAAATTAAAGAGAAAAAATGAGATAAAATTTTAATTACTTTAATATTACTGATAAAATGACAAATTTACCTCTTAACCCTAACAAAAAAATATGTGGATGTATCCTAACAGAGTAAACTTTGGGTGAGTGTTTGAGTTTTTATCTGCCATGATTTCAACAAAACTTGGGTGGGAAATGTCATTTTCCCTAATTAATAAGTACTTTAACAAAATAACCAAAGAAAATAATTTTTAGTAAATATTTAAATAATAAAAATTTTATTGCTAAGCAAACAATAAACAAGATTAATATTTGTATTTTACAATATAATGAACTTCAGTACTTGAAGATAAAAATGGGATATGTAATAATTTTTGTTTCAAAAACTTATGTATTGTAATATGGATGCAACTGTTAATTTGTATAATTAAAGTTTAGTACAAATTAACAAGCACACCCAATGTCACAAAAATTCTTAACCTAACTTCCATACTTACCTCATTCATAGAGTCATACATGATCCATGATGTCCTTCAATCGAAATATAGTTTTATTTCACTAACATGCTTACTTTAGTTTTTATTCTTTTTAATCTAAAAAAGAAAAGAAAATAACAGTATTATTAAACAAGACTTCTATCACAACTCTATGATCGTTACATTAAAATACCGTGATTGTTGATGTAATCTTTAATTAACATGTGCAAGGCTTCAAGCCTGGAAGAAAAACGACCTAGGTCTCTGTACTATACCAACCAGGCTGGGCATCCCAACCCTAAGTAAGAAAATTTCCCAACCCTGCTATACTTAATCTAATCTAGTACGTAATTAAACCTAACATAGCTTTCGGTGTCATCCTTTGGTTCAATGGAAAAAAAATTAGGTCGATGAACGTACACATTTCTTTTATCTTCAATTTATCTAAATATTATCATAGTTTAATAAACAAGTATATTGTATATGATTTTCTTGGATGGATATAAGATGATGCAATATAAGGGATTAAGTTAATTAAAGTTAACAACTGTTTGATGATGGGATGAATCATCAAATAATTGAAATATTTTTACATGTATATATGTATTTTTTTTTTTTTTTGGGTAACTAATTTTTATAAGATTTTACAAGTATAAAGAAATTCGAACCCAAAACTCCTGTATGAAAATTTTAATGTTTCACTAAATTAAGGCCAAAATTTTGTATAACAAAAACTGAACTCTGTTGGCTGTCTACAACTTTAGAATCAGTTAGTATTGTCAACTTCAATTCACAATGTGTTTATTGTTTATTAGAGAGTAATGCAGAAAAGCTAATCTGAGTTAACTACTTATTATCGAGCTAATTATGGATTGGGACAGAAGGATACTTACCAATGAATTAAACTTCTGTTACTACTTGACATTTATGGTTGTACCATTCATAGAACTGAACCCTTTTTATTTTTTTACTTATATATTTGGTAAACTGTAAAATCTTTCACAGAATACTTCTCTAATTATTTCTTCGTTGTCACGTGATACTTTTCCCTTGACAAAAAATACCCGATCACTTAACCCAAAATACGACTCAGAAGTCTCTGCACGAAAAGCACTATCTTTGACATTCGGCAATGGAGACAATAATAAATTAGTCAAAACAACTATTAGAATTTAAGCAGAGTTATTTCTATAAATTAAGGCCTTTTCATTTGCCATTGCATGGTCTTACGTTTTTCAAGCCATTCCATTCAAGGACCCAACTCGCATTAATTTACGGAAGATTAAGAGAGAGAAATACAACAATTTCACCTGCGAGCAAGCTCCTTTCCTCTCTCTGTTTCCTTAAAAAGAAAACAAGATTAATCAAGGTATTATTGATGCTATTTCCTTAGAATGTTTACTGTATTTTTTATGAGTTCTGTATTAATTTTCATCTTTAATCTATTTACTTGTCGAGTTCTTCAATGCTGAAGAGGCTTTCTATTTTGTGTATATTTTTTAGTGCAGATTTTGCCAATCAAGAGAACAGAGATGGCACGGTGGAATAATGTTAAATGGAGTTGGGTTTTTGCGTTGTTAGCAATGATTATTCAGTTGCATTTCTTCACCAGAGTTTGCTCTGAGAACTTGAACAACCCATTCAGGTTCTTCCGCGTCCCCCTCTCGCTGTTTGGTTTCATATTTTCTTCTGGTTTTATGTTTGAAAGGGAAAGAAAGGAAATAGCCGTAAATATTTGGCAGCCTTTGAAAGTATAGAAGTTAATTTTTTTTTTTTTTGATACAATAAGTTAAGTTGTTTAATTTTAATAAAATTTGTATACCGATTGGGTTGAATAGGTACGACTTTTTTTCGTAGACTCTTCCCTATTTTATACGTATATTATTTCGCCTTTTACTCTGTTTATGTGCCTCACGTAAAGACGGATTTTATTGTCCCGTTCTTTTGTCAAGTGTGAACCAAAAAGCTTGATAATTGATCCATCAGCCAGAACCCACGGGTCTTAACTTTCACCTAAGACAACAATGGCGTGAAACCATTGAATTCTATTTGATGGTTTATCTTCTTGTAGATGCTAAATTCCAAGCGTTGATTAAGTTGTAATTTGGAAAACATGCACTTTGCCTTGAAAATTTGACCAATCAATTTGTTTTTCCATTTACCGTATTAACTACAGTGCTTAATAATTCTTCATTTATTTTTTGCTCTCCAATTATAATTATTATTTCCTTTTTCTATGGTCTGGTCGTTGGGTGACGTATTTTTGCGGAACGTTCCTTGTTTGATTACAGAAAAATTCTGAGGAATATCAATGACAGAGAATTGACGGCGACTCTTGACGTCAAATTGAATACCCAAAATCATAGACAAGTAATTCCATTCTTCCCCAATCTTCAATTAATTTTTTATTCAGGAAATTACTATGTTCCTTCCGAGGTTTGGGAAAATCACAAGTTTTGCTCATTTGATTTCCTATAATATAAGTCCCACCTATAATTCAATCTCATTAATCGAAGAGAGTGCATATATAGTGTCAAAAAGATAAATAACCATATTACCTCTATTTATTTCATTTTCTCAAATTTGTATATTATCTTTGATTATATAGTCGACAATTTAGTTTAATCTAATTATCAGAATGACACTTGAAAAAGTGTTATTGAATGAGATAACACCTCTTTGGATGTGCTTCATATATAAACACACTTGGAGAGATGCGATTTCAATGATTTTCTGATCTCACCAACGAAAAGACCAATTAGGTTGTTGTTTAATTGTACAATTGCTCGTGCTTAAGACTAAATAGGCCTTGCCATTGAGTCACCTATCATGGTGGATTTAAAATTGTTGTTCTATGACATGTTCACATGTGTCATAGGACAACTATTGCTCAGGGTTGCGATGGTTGGCAGATGCAAATTACCAATCCTAGGAATTAGTTGAAACCCTAACATATAGAATCTGAATTGTAGGTTTTTAAATATGTAAAAGAGCCAAAATGTGATTCTTAAAATGTTAGGAGTCAGATTAAAAATTTTATAAAACTAAAATGATTTCTATACTCTTCTACCATTAGGTTTTTTAAAACCAAGTTGTGTTTTGTTAAAAGTTTGTAGTGGAAGAATTCAAAAGGTAAAAACTTTTAATTTCCCTGAATCCTTAAGTGAAAATATTTCTATTACTCTTGACAGCTTCAAATACATTAAAAGTAGTTAAGTTTTAATATTCACAAAAGCATGTTAGCGAACTAAATCTTTTGTTTCAGGTGATAATGAGCAATGGGCTAGTCCAAGTCACTTTGTCGAGCCCCGATGGTGAAGTCATAGGAATAAAATATAATGGAATTGATAACGTATTAGAGTCAGAAAATGAACTGGATAATCGAGGGTATGTACTCAATTAATTAATTAGCTTACCTTCTCCTTAAATGATACTAAAGTCTCAGTGATTGACAAAATTGAACAAATTACAGGTACTGGGATGTGGTTTGGTATAAGCCAGGAGATAATGGAACCTATGACAAGTATAATTTCTCTCTCTTGATTTTTTATTTACAAATTTAGATTATTAAATGAATTGTTGATTATATTGAAATCTTTCGTATTACCTGCAGATTAGAAGGAACAAATTTTAGGGTGATTGTGGCAGATGAAGACCAAGTAGAGGTTTCCTTCTCAAAAAAATGGAATAGTTCCCTTCATAGATCAAACGTTCCCTTGAATGTAGACAAAAGGTGAAGTGCAAGAATTACTATTCTTAAAAATGAAAATAAAATAAACAAAGAATTCAAGTTGATTTACGCGAGGTTTAATTGAGCTCCACAGGTATATAATGCGGCGCGGTGTTTCAGGATTATATGCATATGCCATTCTGGAACGCGAACCAGGGTGGCCCGATGTCGACATGGATCAAATTAGAGCCGTTTTCAAGCTCCAAAAAGACAAGTAATGAAACAAGTTTTGTTACTTTTCAGGAATTCGATTATCAAAGAGACTATTTTATTTTATAACAAAAAGTAATATCCCTCAGGTTCCATTATATGGCGATATCGGACGAGAGGCAAAGAATAATGCCGATGCCGGAAGACCGTGAAACGGGTCAGCAACTTGCCTACCCTGAGGCTGTTCTCTTGACCAAACCAATCAATCCAGAATTGAGAGGAGAGGTATAACTTTAATGGTTTCTTGAAGCTTCAATTAATGGCAATTATTAAATTAAGGGTTAGTGGTGGATAAGGATTTTGTTTTAGTTATGCATAACTTTTTGAAACCATATGACAAAAAATTCGGCACAAAAAGTTTTCATAAGATTCCCACCAGACTTCTGCGATAAATTAATAGAAACTGCTGCTTTAGTGCTGGAATATGGATGCTCTTTTGTCTGACGTATGTTTTCGATTCAATATTCCAAGTCCCGTGAATACTTTTTTGCTTGTGGGTCAGGTCGATGACAAGTACCAATACTCAGTGGAAAGCAAAGATAATAAAGTACACGGGTGGATATCATCTGATCCACCGGTGGGTTTCTGGATGATCACACCCAGTTCCGAGTTCCGATCATCCGGTCCCATCAAGCAAGATCTCACCTCCCATGTCGGCCCTACGGTTCTATCTGTAAGGCTCACCACATCTAATCTTTTCTCCTTGTTGATATGTGGAAAACTAATGCAATTTTGGTAATGTTGATTGGCAGATGTTTACAAGTACACATTATGGTGGGAAGGTAATAGATACAATGTATCGAAACGGAGAGCCCTGGAAAAAAGTAATGGGTCCTGTTTTTGTCTATCTAAACCAAGTTTCAACGAGTGCAGATATATATGGAGATCTTTGGGAAGATGCTAAGGCTCAGGTACATGTATTAGGAGTCTAAAGTAATCATTCTTGTTAATTATTATAGTTTTACCAATAACATTTTACCAATTCAATGTTTGATTCTTGTTATTAGATGCGGAAAGAAGTTGAAAGCTGGCCATATGATTTCCCTCAGTCTCAAGATTTTCTTAAATCATATCAAAGAGGGAACATTTCTGGTCAATTACAAGTCTTTGACCGGTACTATTTAAATAAAAATATATATAGCAATAAGGGTTTCTTTTATTTTTCTTAAAATTATACAGATATTTTACTTCTTTGATTTTATTGTTTAGATATATCAATTCGAGTATAATAGGGGCAAAATATGCTTATGTGGGGTTGGCAGCACCTGGAGAAGTGGGATCATGGCAAACAGAAACCAAGGTTAATTTGATGCCTTTATTTTTTTGTTTAACTCTATATTTTTTGTGCTTCGAAGTGTAATAAGGAACTAATTACTTTGTATAATAAAATTATTATTTCACCAGGGTTATCAGTTCTGGACACAAACTGACGAGGAAGGAAATTTCTTCATAAAAAACGTTCGAGAAGGGGATTATAATTTGTATGCATGGGTCCCTGGCTTTGTTGGAGATTATAAGCATAGTATTAATATTACCATCCAAGCAGGTAAATTATAATTTTTATAATAATATGACTTTGACTAATTGAAAGAAAGAAGAAGAGATTTTATTCTGTGGGCCTAATAGACCAATGAACTTATTTAGGCCGGTCTGAATTTATCAGCAAGCCGAAAACTAATTAGGCCCATATAGTCAGAATTAAATTAAAAAGCTGGCCAATCAGTATAACAGTAGTTCTTTTATCTGCTTTCATGTGACTATTGTTTCTTTGACATTTTGACACAGGATCTGAGTTCAAGTTGGGAGCCATTGTATATTGGCCTCCTAGAATTGGTCCAACATTGTGGGAAATTGGCGTTCCCGATCGCTCTGCTGCTGAATTTTATGTGCCAGACCCTTATCCAACACTCATGAACCGACTGTACACAAACCAAGTCACTGACAAGTAACTCCCTTATACCATGCTGAAACTTATCAGTCAAAGATTAAGTCTTGCACCAAATTGGCTTGATTCTGAAAAAGTTCATATGATCCTCAGGTTTAGGCAATACGGATTATGGGAACAATATGCAGATATATATCGTAATGAAGACCTTAAATACACTCTCGGTGTTAGTGATTATACTCAAGATTGGTTCTTCGCTCATGTTACCAGGTACATATTTCATCTATTACCTTTTATGTCTGGAATACTTGTTGATTTTCCAGGGCCTGGTTCAGAACTTCTTGTAATGCATTGCAGGGATATAGGAAATAGGACATATGAAGCAACCACATGGCAGATTATGTTTGAGCTCCCATATGTTGATAATCAAGGAAATTACACACTTCAAGTGGCCTTGGCATCAGCCACTGATTCTGAACTTCAGGTATAACAAATCTTTGTCTGTTGCAAAATCAATTCGTCTCAAGATGATTCATTCTTCTTCTAATGAACTTTTACAATCGTTTTATAGGTTCGATTCAATGATGCAAATGTCCAAAAACCTCATTTTACCACAGGGTCAGTGGGAAAGGATAATGCCATTGCCAGACATGGTATTCATGGATTGTACAGGTTTTATAGTATTAATGTCCCAAGCGACAAACTCTACAGAGGAAACAATACAATCTATCTAACTCAGTCAAGAAGCAGAAGCCCCTTCCAAGGAATTTTGTATGACTACATTCGCTTAGAAGGTCCTCCTGGCCGTGAAACTTAATAAAGCCAAATGCTGTATCATAATTTTATACTGATTATATTTATTGTAAATTTTTAAGCATTATTCGTTGATCTCTTTCTGTGATTAGACTGAAAAGTATATAAATTGCGCAATCTACATAATTTAATCCCATCCTTTTAATTTAATCTTCGTCGTTCTTTGGCTTGCAAAGCTTAAATGAATTGAAATGATTTATGAATACCCATTTAGGAATAAGTAATACTATGTGTACAAATAAATTATATAATCTTTTATATACAATATGATATAGTAGTATCTGATTTGATTATTTTGATGTGAAATAAAAGAAAAATAATCGCATCAACTAATCATAAACTATCACTTTAGTTTATATACAAAAAGTTATATAATTTGTTTATAAACATAGTTTTATTCTTTGGGAATTTGGCAAACCATGTTTGGAATTAGGGGACGACATTCCTAGCTCCCTCATGGGAATGAACTCAGTGGAGTTTGCCAAATCACGAAATAGAGCATACCTAAAATAAACAAGAGGATGACTATGTCCAATGATGGATGATAATAATTTAACGATAAGGAGGATTAGAAGTGTCCATGGGTTGGGCTGGCTTTGGCTTGGCCCATCGGGCCTATGCAACGGACTAGACCTTAGGCCTGCACAGTAATAAGACTTCGGAGCAAGCTAGAACATGAAATTTTTAAGGTTCCAGATAGGGGTATATATCTGGAGTGAGATGTTATAGAATCAATTTTCTTTCTCTTATGTGACCTAATCTATGATGCCATAGAATCTTAGGATTTGTTTCACTTCAAATTCTTTTAATTCCAAGACATACAAACCATTTGTATTTATAGCTTTTCCCACTAAAACATTTTCTAAAAATATGAAACATTCATTTCCATTAAACTATACATTATGACCAATTTTACATAGAACATAAATAGAAATGATGTTTCTAGTGCCTTTTTCAAAATACATAACTCTATACAATCTCAAAATGTGCCTCAACAGTAGTTATATATGGCAAGTCCCCATGGCCTCAACTACAATTCTTGCCTCATTTGCCATCTTCAAAGTGATCTCATATTTTGAAGTGTTTGCATAGAACTAAATACATGAAATGCAGCTGCTGAATCTAGTATTCAAGAATGATTATCTGAATCCAAACTCAATTTGAATTCAATAATTTGACACTAGACTATACATATTTTGTTCTTTTTAAGACTTTCTAAGTATTAAGGATAGCTCCTCTTCTAATGTCTATCTTGTTGGCAATGGAAACATTTTTCCTTTGCCTTTGCTTTTTCTCCTCATCCTTAAACCACACATATAAGCTCATATATATATGTTATAATTTAATTATAGGTTAAATAATACTTACAGTGGTCTGCATGCTAGAGCAGTTAGCATCACATAAGGGGCTATTTAAATATATTATCATATTCAAACACTTTTGGGTTCCTAAAACTGTAATCTAATGCCAAAAATGTAACACTCTTCTTCAGATATATACCCCTACTTGGAATATACACCCGAAGAGACATGTTAACATAAAACCCTTACATAAAATTTGTAGCCAAAACATGCAATATACTAAATTAATATCCCATAATCCCTAAAGTGCATTTATTAATTTATAAAACAAAGTGCAAAAATCTGAAAACCAAATAATGATAGTCATAATGCATAAAGAAACATAAATAAATCCAAAATACATAAAACATTATCCAATAGTTAAAAAGACCAAAATGTCTTTGCTTTTATGTGTTGTTTAAAGTTGACTCACTGGCCCTCCTATCGCTGCCCTGCTTCTCTACAATCCTTTCTACAAAACCATAAAAGGAACATGTGAATGAAACACACTCAATAAGTAGGTAACCTCACAACACCAAATAAATATGCATATACATCACAATTAATTATAATGTCATGTGTTTTTTATTTAATCTCCTTGTGGTATCACGAATATTTCTCCAACATCCTAGATTTTTATCTAATTTATTCTGATGCCCAATGCCTAATCTCTAATAGTAGTGTCATCCTAGATGACTAGTATCAAATGATGTATGTTGGCATCTTGGAAGCCTAGTGAAAGCATGATACATCCTAGATGTTAATCATAAAGTGTATTTAGTACATATGTTAGTCAGACCTGCTATGGATATCATATCACAAGAGAAATAAGATACTGAGGCTCTCATAAAAACACACAAGCATCTCATATGTTAAAACGCCTTATGTTAATAAGTGCATGAGCATCCCAATTGCTAAAACACCTAGCATTGGTGCATAATCATCCAAAGATATCAAAATCACATAGACTAGCCTTGATACTTTCATGATTACACTACACATAGCTCGATGGCCTAAAATAATATAATACATCATTTTCTATTTTGACTTGAAACCTTTTTAGTTGGGGTCCATGTCATCATTCATATAGTCTGACACACCTAAATTATCCTTTGTGTTATCTTTTATATAGTCTGATACATTTATCCAAAATTCATCTACTATTAAGTTTGTTAGGCCTTATTATTTATCTCTTCATAATTAATCCCATAAGGGTAAAATAGTCTTTTTTCATAATCTCATATGAACACAAAAACTCTACTCTAACATTACCATTTTCATTTTGATTTTACTCAATTGTACATGGGGGCGTAATAATTAACCTATACGAGCATGCATTTATCTAACACAAGTGTGTAATTCAGGGTGGCATATACGGTCATATATCCCATACCACACAAACGTGTATCTATTCCTAAAGTAACACTTATATGGCTTCAACTTAACACAGGAACAAATACACCCAAATATACATGGTTGTGTATACAAACATACACGGGCATGTAGCGTAAAATTTTCAAATTATAAATTTGTTTAACTTCATATTTTCTAACTACCTACTTTGAATTCCAAGCATCCAAATTGTCTTAAATAGTGATATATCAAGTCTAAACATGAAGTTTACATGACCTATACTAAAATTTTCTCTAGAATCTACAAGTTAAATCAATTAGTAACCAATTCATTGTGTAAACACTATCACAACTTATCTTTAATTCAAAACAACATAATAGCCTCTTAAAGACTATCAAACCCACGTATGTATTTAATCATTGAAATATTTCCAGTTTATCTGACTATCAACAACCACACACATACAAACACAACAAATCATGGTTTATTTTATCATATAGATTTCATAACTATCAACATATATATATAAAGTCAACTTTGCTATATTTTCAAACACAACGCATATACATCTTCCCATAATTCAATGTTCATACCAGGCTTAAGATTGAACACAAGTAATGAAATTGTAGAACCATAGTATAGAATCCATTAAAGGTCACCGTACTTACATTTTCTCCATCGATAGCTAATCATCAAACGGCTTTTGGATGGTTTCTTCCAATAATCCTTCATGCTTCTAGGCTCTAAAGACACTTAAAATTTTTCTCAATTATCTGAATTTGTTGAAAAAATGAAGAATTTCGCTTAGCCAAATGCAATTGTGATGTTTTTTATTTTCACTAAAAATCACAATACACAAGCATATATGTCGCTACCTGTTGACAATTTTTGAAATCATTGCAAAACGAATCTTTATCCAATATTTAAATGTGTTAACCATATACGGATGTGTATGTCTTCTTTACTTAGTCAATTTTCATGCATTACAGAGAAAAAGACTATTTTGCCCTTACCATCACATACACAAGCATGTGGCCTTCCCACATTGTCATGTAACCACAAAATCACATAGATAATATTAATTAAACATAACTAATCATAATATAAGTCAAAAGACAAAATAACCTTGGACATACTTACAAGTATTACATACTTTCCGAGCCCCAAAACATGTGTCTTATACTACTCTAGGCCAAGCTTTTATGTCTAAGTCATAGGACAACAGTGATGACAATGCAGTTAAATTAGTCACTCCATATTTGATATATTATTGATTTCTGGGAGCAGAAAACTGAAAAGTGAAATTGAAACGCATCCTGCTACGAGTTTATAATTGGGATGCATTCAATAGGTTTCCATGGAGATAATGATTTAGATGATGACTTTCGAGTCCATGAGTCAAGCGATGAAGAAAAAGTATGAGGATGTTTTGGAGTAATATCAACCATACAACTAGGACATCCTAATGCAAAATTATGTTTTAATGGGATATGTAGTAACATTTCAGGTAACCTTTTTTTGTTTGTTAATTAAGGACCTCATCTATATTTGTTAGATGGGTAAACTTAAGACATAGTGGCTAGACTCACAACTACTATACCAGATAAGTCAATTTTCACAAGCAAGATAAAGGCTCAAACCTAAGTCTTCACTTTAGAAGTTCTAATACTCTACTAGTTTTGCTAACCCTTAGGGTATATTTTAGGTAACCTTGTTATGCATTAATGGGATATATTATTTTTACATTTTATGATTGATTATGTATAGCAAGTTTATTAATCAAACAATCTATTTTCAGGGATGCAATATGGATATACAAAACTCTTAGTAATATAGGGGGTTTTGTGGTTTGCAAGTCTAGAGACAAGCTCCTTGGAATGTGAGCATAAGCCCACCATTGATAGTTAATACTTATTCAAAAGGGCAGCCTAAACATCAATAGTTAATACTTAATAAGAAGGCATCAATTATAAACGCATTCATGTATTTCTTTCCTTTGTGAAGGTCCTCTAATATGTTTAGAAAGGTACCATAAACATAGAGATTCCATCAAAGATAGATGGACCATGAGAATTTCCTCAAAATGCTCTTATTTAGACAAATTTTCCAATGGTTTTACACTCTACTTGTAAACAACTTTCCAATTTTCAATCGAGTAGTACCTGTTTATCTATTAATAATAGTTTGAAAGGTTTTAAAATCTAGCAACCATTGTAATGTGTATTCATGCTCTATGTGAAAATTGAAATTTCATACAACTACACTCTTTTGCTGAAAGATCGAGAGTGGCAACCAATTAATCATACCATGTACTTCATATCTATGTATAGTTATTGGCTTGCCAATTATATTTGCAAATTTTCGGATATACCAACCGATTTCTCTTCAACCCATAAAGTCAGAGGATTACTACTATCCTCTATGTGATCATACAAACATTAAAATATTATTACACTTCCAAAACCCATTTAATCTTAACAAATAAAAAATAATATATACAAATTTTACAAACTTGCCAAATTACGTTAGGTATAAAACCATTTCTAGAGGGTGAAACACAGAAATTCAAAAAGCGTCATCATTGGCAACTTTTACACATGTCATGCCAAGGCATTGAACAACTCTACAATGTTTATATTCATTATATTATATCAAATACTAGGAAAGTGAGCACGAGTCTATTGTTGATAACCAATACCCCTCAAATAAATGGTTGTTATAAGATTTTCATCATTAATCATCCATAAAACCTTCCCAAAATCTGGTATTCAATAACCTTTCATAGCTATCTAAAATAACTCTTCTATATGTTTTGTTTGTTTGTACTTATAGCACATGTTCTCCTTTATATGATGGTTACACCAATCGTGGTATGCATTTAGGAACACTTTCTTACAAAGCATGGTGTCTATCTAAAATGATTTCTAAATCTGAGAGGTCACCAATGCTCCAATGTAAGGCTTTGAGGAATAGGGTCCATGGTACTATTTCCTTCTTACCCTTTATACGAAATGCTAATGGATATATCTAGTTGTTTCATCATCTCTTATAACGATAAAAAGTGTACCCTAGTATCAACCTTTCAAAAATGTCCCATTAATATAAATAATGGGATGACAATATCTAAACACTTTAATAAAGTACCCTAAAGTCATAAAGACAAAATGGAACTGATTATCTGTATCTGTCTATGTACATAATAATGCTAAGGTTTTTTCATTTCAAGTTATAACAATATGTCGGTAATAGTTTGAACAAATCTTTTAATGGATCTCTAATCTTATTCAAAGCCTAGTTCTTGGCACACTAAGCTTGAGTGTAAGAGATATCAGTTTTGTACTTATCTGTTACATTTGTTATGATGTCCTTCAACCTATAGACATGTTTAGCTACTATAAACATATACTACAATATTTTTTTTATTACCCTTTTGTCAGTCAGTCTATGGTAGGGCATTATAACATCCCAAAGACAAGTGTGTTTTTCTAACCTTTATAACACAAAAATGTCACTGTTACTTAACTTCACCTTTTATGCTCTTCACTTGCCGACAAAATTCAAGAGGATGAGAAGTGAATTGATGATGAAATTGAAAAGGACACCTCACAACTATTGTTACCGCCACTCCTATTGTTATTCTTGTTGTCTTTGGCTCACTCTCACAATCATATTTTTCATTTTCCTTATTATCATCATCTACGTTTACTACCACCCTTCCTTTTCTTTCACCTCCATTAAAATCATATCCCTAAACCTCACTTAATCATCCATTCTTTTCACTAATGTCCACCTTAATGTGACAACAATGATGTTAGAGTAATTGCCTTAAAGAAAATCAATTGGGATGAAAAGACTGCATTTTATATATCATGTTTAATATCAATAAAAAGACAATATTTTTATCCATTTTCATACATTTAATGTATGTTAAAATATATATACTTAAAATGATATAATCGTGATGAAGGGATTAAGTGTGTCTTGATTGTGAGGATCTTATAAGCACATTAAGTAATCATTATAAATAATAAAAGATAGTGACAAATTTTACATGTCAAAGCCATTTGTTAACAACTTGGTAGAACATACGGATACTTGTCATGAGAAAGTTCACTAAACTAACCTACTAGAGGATTTTATATAGGCCAAAGGGCTTTTTCACCCCAAAGTTTAAGTGCTATCCCAAATTCACGCCAATGAGGTTTGAAAAACGTAAAATCTCACCCATCCGTTAAAAATCACAGTTATGGTTAGGGGCAAAATAGTCATTTAATAAAAAATTTTAAAAATATAAAGTTTTGTTACATTTCCCCCCTCAGCTTGAAAATCTCATAATTCAGCCCTCACCTAAAGTTTGAAAAATCAAAATTTCTCCCTTAGGGTTTGTAAATCATGGTCGAAGTCACTGGAGATGGTCATCTTTGGTGGTGTTAGCTCTCCATCTAGGCTCAACTTTCTTTATCAATCACTTTCCAACTATCGACGTAGGCTATTTCCTTCTACGGAGATAAAATCGCCTTTATTGAAGTGTCTTCAACTGGGACAAAAATGACCATCGGTGGCTCAAACAACCATGTTGTCTCCATCTGAGACCTCCGATAGTCGTCTTCGTTCATTAGAGGAAATAGCCTAAGCTGGTGGCTGAGAAGTGATTGGTAGGAAGAGTTAAGCTGGAAGGGAAAGCCAATGCCACCGGAGACGACTATCTTCAGTAACTCCAACCATGATTTGCAAACCATGATTTGCAAACCTTGAGGGAGAAATTTTGATTTTTCAAACTTCAGGTGGGGGGAAATTATGATATTTTCAAGTTAAACGAGGTCAGACTAATAAAACTTTAGTTTTTTTTGTTAAAAGATGGTTTTACCCTTAATCTTAGCTGAGATTTTTAATGGATGGGTGGGGATTTGGGTTTTTCAAACCTTACAGGTGTGTCTTTGTAATAGCACTTAAACTTGGGTGGGAAATAGTCATTCAACCTTTTATATATATGGTAACCTCTAATACCTCAGGTATATTCCAGGGGTAATTATGTCTTTTGACACTATTTTGAGATTTTTCCCATTTTAAAAATATATATGTATGAGTGTGTTTTATATAAATATATATATATAGTTATTTATATATATATATAAATACAAAAAAGTCAAAAAGAAAAGGAAAAAGACAAAGAGAAAAAGAGAAAGAGATAAGACTTTATATAAAAAGAGAAAAAGAAGACAAAAGAAGGAAACTTCAAGAATTTCCATCTTCTCTCGTAAAAACTCCAGCAGCCAGCCCTTACCTACTTGTTTTCTTCATTTTTAGAAGGAAAGTGGATGATTTGAAGAGTTTGAAAGAAGAGTAAGGAAAGAAAAGAAAAATAAGCACCTTGGAAGCTTCGGTAACCAAAGATCTCCTTCCTTCTCCTTTTATCTATGTTTATATGCATGTTATGTGAATATGTTAGTGTGTTTTGGTATTGATTTAAAGTGATCTTGGTGATAAAGGAAGCAAAACAAAGAGGAGGAAGCCAACTTGCAAAGATTTGGCTTGAAACAAGGTAAGGGGTATCCTCCTTGATATGTTACATGTTTTAGGCTTTTGGTTCCTTGTATCTATGTTATAAATGATGAATTTGAAGTTGAGGAATGTTGTTTTTCCATTTGGGATGTCTATGTATGTGATTTTGTTCATGGTAGAAAGTTGCATAATATTTATAGTTTTTGCCACTGAGTTCGTCCCATGTTTTGGCTACCTTATTTGATGAATTATGAGTGCTATTATATCTTATTGGAAATCTCTTTGAATCCTCTTTCCAATGATATATAGCTTGTATGAATTAAAAATCATTTGGACTGTTAAATATTGTATAAACCAAAAGGACTGTTTTACCAAATAAACAGAGGATGCAGTTTTGCCATTGCTTTCATCTCACGTTTTGACTGTCTTATATAAGGATTTATGAGTGCTATTATATCTTGTTGGAAAGCTCTTTGAATTGTATTTTCAGTGATATATAGCTTGTATGAATTGGGGATCATTTGGATTGTTAAATATTGCATGAACCACAAGGACTGCTTTATCAAATAAACAGAGGAGGTAGTTTTTGCCACTGAATTTATCTGTTGTTTTGACTGCCTGATTGAATGAATTATGAGTGCTATTATAGCTTGTTAGAAAGCTCTTTGAATACTCTTTTCAATGATATATAACTTGTATGAATTAGGAACCGTTTGGACTGTGAAATTGTATGAAAAAGAAGGCTGCCCTGTCAAATGAACAGGGTTGTAAACAGTATTTCACAGTTTGGAAAGGAAAAGAAGAAAAGAAAGGAAAGGAAAAGAAAAGAAAGGAAAGGAAAGGAAAAGAAAGGAAAGGAAAGGAAAGGGAAAAAAAAAAGAAAGAAAAGAAAGAAAAGCAAGAAAAGGTTGGGACTCAAGATTCAAGGGTCGTCCCAAAAGTAATGTCTGGTGAGTTATGAATAAATTTAGATGGAAGCAAAATTAGTAAGATATAAGACTCGCATGCATGCTATAAACTATGAGGGGGCACTTTACACTACACCGCTCGCAGTAGGGCACGTCTACAGTAGGACACGTCCGTAGTAGGACATAGACCCCTAGTAGGGTCCACTCGCAGTAGAGCATGCTCGTAGTAGAGCTCAATTCAGATTCAGAAATGGTGTAATGAAAGAAAGAAAGAGAGCTAAAGCTTAGAAAAGTGTCAAATCCCTATAGTTAGCTTCCAGAAAGTATCAAATAGACACCAGATAGGATAAAGTATGACCCAAATAGTAAAGAGTGAACTAAATTACCCTCTCAATCTCTTATAAAGGTTAGAATGTGAGGTTGAGTCTCAAAAGTGAGTTAGAACTGGAAAAAAAAAGAGATAGTTTACTTGATTCTTTCCCCTTACTGAGTGTTCTTATCACTCACTCCCTTTTCTTTCCTGATTGTAGGTACAGGTGATCGAGGTAGCTGCGAGGTAGGGTCAAGTCAGCGTAGGTAGATCCGACTGGAGCAGGTTATCTCTAGTTTATATTACATGCATACAATGGCATGTTCTTGTCGACTTTTGACTTTTTGAGATTATGGTACAGTTGCATATGATTACTCTCTGTTTTCAAATACTTTCATATGAGTTTTCATATGAGTATATACATCTTTTGTTCGCTTCCAGATTTTCAGTTTTTTTGGAATACTTCCTAAACACTTTTAATGATGCGTTTATTTTAAAGTATTTTTAAAAAGAAAAAAAAATAGACGCTTCGAATATTAATTCTTAACATTTCTCCTTCGATGGATAGTACTTCTAAGGAGGGATGTTACATAACCCTAGTTTCTATGGAATAAATCCTCTAATAAATAATGGTATATGCGATCTTTAAACTTGAATTCAACATAGCTCATTATGTACCAATCTATATGGAATCATTTGTCATGTTAGTCTAATGAACATGTAGACAACATATATTTATGCATTGTACCAACTTATCATCAAACAACCTTAATACGTGAAATTTATCACTACCTTTTGGTAGGGTCATTTAGCACTATGATAATCTTAATATATTATCTAAGCTCTTGGTCAGAATAATACTAAAGCTACAAACATTTTCAAAATGTTCACTATATGTGCACATAGAATTCTCATGATTAAGACATATTTTGATCCCCTTATTATGGTTCTACCACTTAAAAGGTATTCATCATGATACATAAAATATATGTAGAGCTTGTGACAAAGAAGTGTCGTTATTATTAATCATAAACATTATACAATGTATAAAAATAGGGTAAAGAACAAATACATAAGTCAAAATGATTGGCTCTAGAGCACTAACTCTATCAAGAAGATATCTTTGCGCACAATTTGATTACTAAAGTCTATGGTTATAATGAGACTGAGTTGTTGCTTAATCAAGTTCTCTACGGTTGTTGATCTTAAAATCAAATATATATAAATCAAGTGGTACTTTGAGTTGGACACTATTTTTTTACCTCAATCTTGATTAGATGTTAGATGATAAATTGCTTGGTAACCATACCATTGACAAGTTAACATCTTCTAATGGCTTTCTATCAACTTGGAGACCATGATGTCTTACTAGAGGTCAATCATAGTATTCAAAAGCTTTGGGTTTGGATAGAGTGGATCATCACTTTTTAGGGATGTTTTCTAATCCAAGTAGGAAACATGAGTCTCATAATAGAAGATTCTAAAAGTTCATATTGAACTAAGAATCTTTAGGAATCCTAGAGCAACTAGGATTTGTTGGGTTTCCAAAATCATAGACTTTTACCTCTATAAATGGGCAAATCTAGTGTAACCTTTTTCAATTGATCCAAAACTTATTCCATCAATGTTTACATCAATTAATAAGGCCCAATGGACTTGCTTATAAGGGTGGCCCATATGGCAACCCATCAAGTTACCTTGAGCCTAAGCAATATAATTACTTGGGAAAGATCGAATGACCATCTCCCACGCAATGTTTGATGAAATGACAAATATCTACTTTTAATTTGAAAGAACCAAATTTTCAATGATATGTTAAATTAGTTAAAAAGATTCGTTACAATTTTTATAAATTTAATAAACACAAAAAAAGCTTTCAAGCTTCTATTAACATTTTCTTACCCTCAATTTATATTAATTTCAATTAAGTACAAATATAAGTAGGGTGTCAAGGAAATATAATCATATGTTTGGGATAAACTATAATTTTTAAAATGTTAGGAGTATAAATTAAATTTTAGAGGGTTTGTGGAAATTTAAAAAAGTAGAGGATTTTTTTTTTAATTTTAAAAAACTAATATATCTCTCATTAGTTTAAAAAATGATAGTGACACTCAAAAAAATGGAACATAATGCAATAAATTAGAGATATATTTATTATATTACAAACTATTAAGGTTATAAATATTTCTAAAAATATATGGAGTAAATATGATAATTTTCAAAACAAGATATGAGAATTATCAATTTAAACCTATAAGTTTTAAAAAATGACATTCACACCCCATATGATATTGTCCATACTTCAACCCTGCAAAAGTGATATTTTATTATTTTAGAAATAATAGTTAATTACACTCTTATTATAATATTTGGACAAAATGGTATAGATATATTTTGATTGTTAAAACTAACAACTGATTCTAACAATTAGGTGTGAAATTAGACTTTTCAAATTTAAAGGATAAAACATTGTTCCATCAAACAGTAGGTGGGAAAGAGTCATTTGACCATAAAAAAAAACGCAAATTAATTAATTTAACCTTATTTTAACAATGTTATATAATTTTAAACCACTTTTTATGCATTATATGAATAAGCCAATACTCCAATTTTATACTTGTTTTACATTCATATTTAAGAAAGAATCTTAACCTTTTAAACTTATTTGGATTTATATTTTCATCTAAAAATCACTTCAAAATTTTAAAAAAAAAAAATCTTCATAAAAAATGTTTTAATCCAAGTAAATAACATTTTGTCATATTAAATGAATATTTGAAATTGAAATTTTGAGATTTATTTGTATAGTGATGAATCATATTTGATTAATTTTGTAAGTTATGTAGTTTTTGTTGTTGTTTTAAACTTAATTTAGCTATATGAATGATTTTTTTACATTAAATTTATATAAGATTGAATAAATGCCAATTTTTAAGATCAAATTAATGAAAAACATAGTACTCTGCATTTTCTGGAAAAGGCCAATGGACAATTTCCAACCCAAGTTTTAATCCATTATCAAAAATATACCCATAACAGATGAAAAACATAAACGCTCATTCACAGGCTAATTACTGTTAAAATTTTCAGTTAAAGGTAGGGATAAAATCATCATTTTATCCCTAAACCCCAAAACCTAAAAAAATTATATCATTTTTTCCCCTTAGTTTAGAAAATTAATCATTTTCTCATATGATTAAACTTTGAAAAATTCACTTCTCTCTTTTCTAGGTTTCATCTCTAGTGGTTTAGGGAATTTGGTCAGTGATGAGGAAGGAGTGATGATCTTCTCCAATGAAAGATGACCCTTAATCATGCAAATTTGGACGATGAAGCATCGTTCGAATTGGGAAGAAGCAACGGAGTGTCGTGCTTCATCGTCACATCTAGACGATGCAATGAAGGACGATGCTTCTAGATGATACAACACTTTGTTATTCTTCGTGGTGGTGGGTGGTCATCCTTCATGATCGGATCTAGAAAATAGGCGGAAAGCGTAGGTCATCGATCAGAATTGTAGTGGTCAAGAAGAGAAACAAACCTTAAAGGTGAAATCTAAATTTTTCAAACTTTAAGAATAAGGTAAAATGTTAGTTTTTAAAATATAGAGGGAAAATGATATAATTTTAAGGTTTTAGGGTTTAGGGATAAAATGATAATTTTATCTCTGCCTCTAACTAAAAATTTTGATAGCAATTAACCTATAGGTAGGTATTTGGATTTTTTATCTATCATAGATATGATTTTAATTATAGATTAAAACTTGGGTGGGAAATAGTCCTTTAGCCTCATAAAAACGTAGAGATGTAGGTGAAACAAGCGGGATTACAGGCGAGATTTTTTTAAAATTCAAAATTTTAAAATGTTATGATTTATTTCTAAATGCACTATAAGATTTTCCTGGCAAAAAAGTTGGCTACTATGATATTTTTCCATAAAAGCAGGGGGGTATAATATTTTTCTTTAATTGTAATGTCAGAAAAGTAAAGTCTCATAAAATTTTTTTAATATATTTAGAAATAAATTAAAACTTTTAAAACATTTGAATTTTACATTCATGACATATCCTAAAATCCTTTATTATATTTAGAAATAAATTAAAACATTTAATAATTTTGAATTTTAAAAGTATTTTTTTCCAAGAAAATCTAAGTACTATGGTTTTTTACAAATTTAATTTAAAAACTAAGCTTTTTTTTCATTTTAATGTAAATTTGATATAAACAAATCATTCTTATAATTAAATTAAATATAAAATAAATAAAAAAACCAAAAGAGTTAACAAAATAGAATTCATCACTACTAAAAAAAGTTTCAAAATTTCAATTTTAAATCTTTAAACGTTATGTCAAACAATATGATAAAATATTATTTATTTGAATTAAAATGACTTTCATGTAAGATTTAGATGGTTTTGATTCAAGAATTTTGAATTGATTTTAAGATAAGAATATGAATGAAAATAAGTTCAAGAGATTAACAGAGTTAGAGATGAAAGTAAAGCATATATAAAATTGGGGCTTGACTATATCTGCATAATACATTAAAAAAAAAAGGTAATTTAAATCTGTATAATATAATTAAAATATACTTAAATTAATAAATGTTTCAATATAAAAAAAAAAGAAGAAAGAGTTTAAAAAATCATATATGGTTACGTCACTTCACCTCATTTCCATAATTATTCCTATTCTTTCGCCGTCCAGTACATATAGACCTCAAGACTACGTCAATTTTTCACTGCCTTCTCTCTTTCTCCAACAAGATGGCCAAGTCACCGGAGCAGCAACACCCTGTTAAGGCTTTTGGGTGGGCAGCCACTGACCCTTCTGGTCATCTCTCCCCCTTCAAATTCTCCAGGAGGTGTTTCAATTTCAATATTACATTAAAATTTCACTAACATTTTAGAGTTAATCAGTCAGATCATAACATCATAATGATTAACATATATGCAGGGAAACAGGTGATGAAGATGTGAGGTTTAAGGTGTTATATTGTGGGATATGCCACACTGATCTTCACTGTATCAAAAATGAATGGAGCAACTCTACTTACCCTTTGCTTCCTGGGTATGTAATAATCATCCTCCTCCTCCTTCTTCTTCTTCTTCTTCTTCTTGTTATATATGTGGCCACCAAAAGATTAACATTATTGGTGGGAGTCTTATGTTGATCATTTTAATGTCTTCTCTAGTTCAATCCATCCATACACGTTACAATTGGATTCCTTAAATATCCTAATCCTAACCAACCAAAAATGATTGCAGGCATGAAATTGTTGGAGTAGTGACAGAAGTGGGTAGCAAAGTGAAGAAAGTAAAAGCAGGAGACAAAGTTGGTGTTGGATGCATGGTGGGTGCATGCCACTCCTGCGAGAGTTGTTTCAATAATCTTGAAAACCATTGTTCAAAAACGATACTTACTTACAATTCCATCTACACTGATGGAACAATCACATATGGGGGATATTCCGATCATATGGTTGCCAATCAACACTATATTATTGTGTTCCCTGATAATATGCCACTTGATGCTGGTGCTCCTCTACTCTGTGCTGGGATCACCGTTTATAGTCCCTTGAAATATTTTGGATTAGCTGAACCAGGGAAGCACATCGGCGTCGTCGGCCTCGGTGGGCTTGGTCACGTGGCTGTTAAATTTGCCAAGGCCTTTGGCGTTAAAGTGACAGTAATTAGTACCTCTCCAAGCAAGATGAAAGAAGCTTTGGAACAACTTGGTGCTGATTCATTTTTGGTTAGCCGTGACCCAGAAAAAATGCAGGTAACCAGAGGTTCTCAAAGACGCGAAATGATGTGTTCTGATCGTAACGAAAGATTTACGGTTTTTTAAATAAAATTGCAGGCGGCTACGGGTACTTTGGATGGTATTATTGACACAGTGTCTGCAGTTCATCCAGTTTCGCCACTGCTCAGTCTGTTGAATTCCAATGGAAAGCTTATTATGGTTGGCGCCCCAGAGAAGCCACTAGAGTTGCCTGTCTGGTCTTTACTTGCAGGTAAGTTAATGAGAAAAGCACAATATTATATTAGGATATTAAATTAAATACCCTAATGCAAAAATGCTTTAATAACGTTGACTCAAGGCACTGTTTATCATGAATTTTAATTTTCAAAAATAAAATTATTTATCCAAAAATAATAATATGTCTAAAGCAATAACAAATTCATCCAAAACACTAAAGAAATAAACCCATATGATTAATTGTATAAATTCAAAAACCGTAGCGTAAATAATGTCGGGTGAATTTGTCGTTGTTTGAGACATATTATTATTTTAAAATAATTAATTTAATTTTTGAAAATTAAAATTCGTGGTAAATAGTACCTCGTGTGGACAATGAAAAGCACAAGGCACTGTACCATGAAATTCACTGTTCACTAATGTGAGCAACGAATCGCACAGACACTGTTCCATAAAATTCACTGATTAATCATGTGAAAAGTGAGCTCACGAGACACTGCTCCATGAAATTCATTGTTCATACGTAAATCTCACAAGACACTGTTTTGTAAAATTCACTGTTACTAGAAATTTTTGTTTTATGTGTAAAATTAATATCCTATTATATCATTGGTTTTGATCTCAGCCTTTTGAGTTAATTAATAAATGATTCTGTGACAACAGGAAGAAAGACAGTGGCTGGCAGTGTTACAGGAGGAATGAAAGAGACACAGGAGATGATTGACTTTGCTGCAAAACACAACATAACGGCTGATATTGAAGTTATTCCGATGGATTATGTGAACACAGCTATGGAAAGACTTGCTAAGGCTGACGTTAGATACCGATTTGTCATTGACATTGGGAATACCTTGGCAGCAACCATGCCTTGACGGCTATATTGGCGTACTTCCAAGTTTTATTGCATCGCCTTCAAGGTTTTTGAGTGCTAAAAGACAAAAATTTCCTCATAAATTTATGAAACGGAGCATCTCTACATGAATTTCAATATTTTGAGTCGTGATTGAAATAAATAACACATTTTCTTTTATGGCCACTGGATATGATATAATAGAATTTACATTGCATGTTGGCCAAAGGACTTATTCTTTCTAAAAAAATTACTTTTTTCTTAAATTTTCAATTATCAATTTAAAAAAACTTAAATATTCACTTATCTATTAAATTTTATTGATGTTGTCAGAGATAAAATCATTATTTTAAAATTTTATTTCAAAAAAATAATTTATTTTCATTTTTTACCTTTGTTTTAAAAATTGATAATTTTTTTCTCTAATTTAATTCTAAAAAGTTATTTTTTCACCCTCACCATTTAGAGTTTCTATGATTTTTATATTTTAAGGTTAACCGTCACCCCTTTAAAGTTTAAAACATTATATTTACACTCTTAAAAATTTATTCTCTTATTTCAGTGACTTTTTTTCGATGATTCATTCAGACGTGTTGTATACACTCTGGCAACATCTCCTCTCCCTCCCTAGTGGTTTACTAATACGAAGACCACCAAAAATTCAACCAAAATAGTTGAATTTGTCACGGTCGATTTGTACAAATCCATAGATCTATTGGAGGATGAGGCATAAACAATGTCCAAGTTTGTGTGATTGATTTGTGCATCAATCGATGCACATATTGTCACATTAATTTGTGCATTTTGCATAGATTGGTCGCAACAAATCCAACTATTTTGGTTTGAGATTTCAGTGGTTTTCTCATCAAAAAAACCATCAAAGAGGGAGAAAAAGTGTAGTCAGAGTGGTTGATGATGCAACAAAGTGAATCATCGAGAAAAATGTTAGCGAGTAACAGGAAATGAAATTTTAGTAGTGTAAATGCAATGTTTTAAACTTTGAAGGAGACGATTGTTAACCCTAAAACATGAAAACTTAGGAACCCTAAATGGTAAAGTTGAAAAAGTAAATTTTTAAAATTATGTTAGGGAGAAAATTGTTAGTTATCAAAATTAAGATAAAAAATGAAAATAAATTATTATTTTTTAAATAAAATCTTAAAATAATAATTTTATCTTTAACAGTAATAATAAAATTTAACAAATAGATGAGTGTTTGAATTTTTTAATATTAATGAGCAGGAATTTAAAAAAAAAAAATCTTTAAGTGAAAATAAATCCTTTGGACTTACATGTTATTCTAACTCTAGTTATCCCAACAAGTAATAACCATGGTAAACAAAATTTACTATCATTTTTCTTCCTCGTAAATTGAAGTAACACGTGCATAAAAGAGATACAATTAAGTCCATAATAATGTATAAATAATTTTAAATTATTAACCAAATTAATTGAATAAGAAAATAGTAAACATTCAAATGTATCTACCACTTATTCACCCTGATCTAATAGTAGCTTGTTTACATTCAATCTCTAAGTTAGTACTTCCAAAGTTATAGTAAGTACTCTAAATTTGGAAAGGGGAATATTATATTATTAAAAAAAACACCTAAACTTCAGGAGTAAATCTTGTTGAGATTTTTAAAGTAGCATTTATCTTACAAATGTTATGAAATTTATGTTAATTAAAATTGTTAAAAGATAGAAAAATATATACACTTTGTCAATTAAATTAAATAAAAAATAAAAAACCTCACATTTATGAATGACAATTGGGATAGGGATTCTTATCCCCGTTCTTGTATACAATTTTGATAATCGTTCTCCTTATTATGATCAATACAAGGATGAGTATCTTTGATCCTTAGAAGAACCTGACTCCCCCCCCCCCCCCCCCAAATTAAAAAAGAATATTTATTTTTTAAAGTTATTTCATTGTTATCAATTTTAATATTAACTTTTGGTGTGTTATGTTTGGAAAGTTGAAAGAAGAAATTCAACACCTCAAAATTTGCACTACAAGGTTGAAAAATAAATCTTACTTGTAGAGCCCAAGCCTAAAGTCCAACCTTACCTTGAATTGAGCCTAGGGAGGGACGAGCCCGTGGTAAAATAGGCAAAGTGAGGAGGGTCCCAACCCTCTCCTTGGAGGCCATAGCATGCAAATACAGGCACTAGGATTGGATTTTAGGCTAATCCCAATATCCAGTGGTATATACAATGTTTTGAAAATTGAATCGAATTGATCAATTTAACCAATTTTTGATCAATTAAAAAAAAAGTCAAATTCAATAAACTTGATGTATTCTTAAAACCCAAAAAAAAAAAAATCGAGTCACTTTACTTACCAATATTATTTAATATTAAAATTTAAAATTAACTAAAAGCTAAAAAGGCTAAAACTAAAAGCCTAAAACATATCAGGCTAGAATTAAACTTCCCTGCAAATTATAAAGGGATATTGAATTTTTAGCCCTAGAATGGGTCCACCTGACAAATATACCACCCCTCACACTGGTTTCATAATATACCATAGAACTAGAAAAACCCAAAAATACCCTTATCCTTGCTACTACCGTGAATGAACAAGAAGACAAATATTATTATAATATTATAATATTATTTATTATAATGCATATACAAATATTCTAAGAATATTTGAAGAAGAATATGTATAATACATACATATTCTTTTGCAAAAGCAAAAGAATATTATACATATAGCATAAGAGATAGAGGTGGAGGTTTGCTTTCTTATGAATGAACAAGAAGAATCCATGAGGTTTTAAGGTGTTAGAGTGATGAAAATTCATAAGTTATTAGGGCCATCCTTTCAGTTATGACCAATTGATCGCTTTACCGATCATTGGCCGATGACAAAACTTCTTGGATTGGCAGCACAATGCAATGACAAATTGATAGGTGAGGTTTTTTGCTTTTTTGTTTTTTTTCCTGTTTTTCCCCTTTTTTCAGCATGTTAACGGATTGATATGGAAGTGTGGGATTGATATATGAAAGTTTGGCGTCGACACCAACTAGATTACTACAAAAGAATCAACTTTCAAGCAAATTGTCTTTAAGAAATTATATAAAATCATATCAATATTTTAAATGTAAGTCTTTATTCCATGAAATTGAATAATTATTTCTTTTTTTTACTTATCCTATTTTATAAAAATACATGTGACATGAAATTTTAATTTTTTTTCTAATTGTAAAGAATTTTCAACTGTAGGTTTTGTTGTATACTAATAATATAAAATTTTCTTTCTTTGTTTTTTTTAAAATAAAAATTTTGGATCCATTTAGTAATTTTAGGTTCTAACGGTTCATTTAAAAAAGGTGTCCCATATGAATTATACAAGAATTGGTTGCCTAAAGAAGTAAATACAATAAACTTAGATTGAAATATTTCAAACCACTATGAATCTTCAATATTCATTTTTCTATCTTTTATTTTTGTGCTTATTATTATTGTTTTTTGTATTTATAATTTATTCTTTAATTTCTTATAAATCTTATTCACCCATCCAATTTTGGAATTATTTTAGTTATTAAAGTGTTTTGAAAGATATTGTATAAAAGAAGAATATTAGTAAAAAAATAAATTTATGTTTTTCTAGTATTGATTTTTATTATCAATATCAATTGATAAGTAGACAAGTGAATGAATAAATTTTTTAAAATTAAAGGGATGAAAACATGGTTTCATCCTTATTTGCATTGAAAACGATCATTCAAACTTATTTATTATTATTAATTACTTGCCAATAATATTCTACATAAGGATATTGTAAAAGTTTTGGAGTGTAATAAATAAAATATATATAATTCCCAAGAGATAGTTTAAGTGGCAAAAAATGAGATTTCATGTATAAGAGAGTATGAGTTTAAGTATTCTCTGACGATATTTCAATATCAAACTCTTGATTTTCCTGATTTAGTGACTATGGGGTCAGTTACTGGATTTGAAATTTGTTTTGCTCAGTATGGTTAGTTTTCATCCAATGCAACAGTCTGATAAAGGTGAAATTCCAAGTTAAAAAAATAAAAAACAAGGTGTGTGTGTGTGTGTGTGAAATCATTACAAAAAAATGAAAGTTGAAAAATAAGAAAGGGAAGGATAAAATTGGTGTCATAGTCAACGACAACCAAATTAATGATAATTTGGTTTGTTTAATTAATCTTTGATTAATGTAATAATCGAATTAGAATATTTTCCAGACATTTGTAATCAACTGTTGAGAAATTGTGTACAAACTTCATAAGGCATATGGATACTGAGTGCACATGTCAGTTTGGATGAAGATGACCTTTGTGACCATAATTAGGAACATACTAATGCTTAGCTATATGTCAGACAACTTATTTCAAGCGTTTATTGGATTTGATAGAGCCAAGGTTTAGTATCATTTTGATGCATGCGATTTACTTTGGATGATTAATATTAGGACTTAGTGAGAGAAATGTGATTCAGATAAAACGGTCTTGATTTTTGATTTAACCCTATTGAGTTTATGCTAGTCATTAGTTTGATCTTCAAGGACGACACAAAGGTGTCCAACTACCTTACTTGTATGAGGATGCCTTGACTAAAAGATGAATACTTCCTGAATATTAATAGGTTGCTATCTTATGAGGAGATTGAGTAAGCAGTTGGCGATCAAATTTAGGAAGACAATGATGAAAACATTATGAAGTTCATGGTATTGTTTTTAGCATTTATGGGACTATTAGGGGCAGACAATAGAATAAAAATATCTAATCGTTATTTGCATTTAGTTAATGATCTAGATGTATTTAGTTGATACCCATGGAGGACAGTGACATTGAACGGAACAGTTGATTTGATACGGAAGACATACATAGCAAATATCAGTATTGTATAAAACACTACCCGCCCTACATGAGTTTGATCTAATTACTTAACTATAATATTTTGGGATACCTAATTGCTCTAAGTATCACATACTTCATAAAATTAAAATTCATACCGACGATTGTAAATACTAAGCATAATTATTGTATATTGTGTAGTATTAGTTTATGAGGTGATTCAAAATCTATCGTCTTATATCACTCTAGATGCTCTTCCAGTAAGTTGACCATTGATATATTTAAATTTTATTGTTCCATCTTCTATTTCATTAATTCTTATAATTTTTCCTTATGTTTCAAGAGGTGACTACAATTGCATTGTTTTCGACTAAGACTGAGCAATGGTTAAAAAACATGGCATGCACCATTCCTATGTTTTCGTTCATATTAGTTATCACTTTCAACTTATAGTCTAACTTTTTTATGTACGAAACACATTAAAGCTTTCGTAGGAATACTTCGAAAATTTTTTTGAGATAGAAACTAGACAACTATTTCTACCCAATTCATTACACATCTCTTACAGTCCTACAAACACTTCAAACATTTGGGTGTGAATATGAAATGGCCTTTCGTTTTTCCTAGATCAAATAAACGTCTCACTTATACAACCCAATGAATGTTTTTGACTATAGAGTAATGTCAGCAAGGTGGTTTACATACGTAAGTTGTTTAAGGTTTATGGTTATTATTATTTATACTTATTTCTCTTAATTGATTGATAGACATTCATTCCTATCAACTTCGACAACCAACATTGGGTATGCGATGTATTAGATATCAACGATTGAAAGTTGTATGTATACAACTCCGTTGAATATACCACTTGCTTTAAGAGAATGAAAAAGTTAATGGCATCGTATAAGACATTGACATACCTAATAAAAGTAAGTAATTTGTATATATTAAATAGAATTCAACTGCCAGAGACTCCACTAACGCTACAATACAAGTGTGTTTGTGACATGCTGAAACAATATGTAGCAAACGAAGACTAGCATTTTTATGATTATGTTTATAAAATGCCTTCCTTGGGATTATCCACTTAACTTCACATCCAAACATGTTGGGAAGCTAAGAAGGCACGTGGCCACAACTATATTCCAAGGAAAGGTCTTCAGTAAGTATTTAAGGTTTTTTTTCTCAAAATTTAGTTAATTGGCTATATTAAATTCAATTGGGATTGTCAAATCGTAGGTTTCAAGGATTTCATTTAAGGTGTGGGTAGACATGTAGATATATTGGATTTCATTTTATGATTGTTTTAGTGATGTAATTATATTTTCTATCATAACTTCCTTTATATAGTTTTATTCATTCCTTTATGCTTATCATGAAATGATATGAATTAAAAGACTATGTTAATACAAAATACATGGTGTTTGGGAGGCCCTTTACATGGTAATTCTTTTTTAGCCATGTCATCTTGTTCATGTAAGAGCTTGAAAATAATCCATTACAAAATTAATACATTAAAATTTCGACAAAACCCAAAAGATAAATTAAACATGCAATGTATGTAAACTTAAAATTATAGTGTAAGTCAATAAAGAAAATTAATCATGATAATCTATTCGCTCGAATAGGTTGCAATATGGCTACGATAACATGGTCCTTGTCTGTTATCTAATACACAAGATGAGTCGATCACTGGTATAGAAGTTGGACTCAACCATTGGCACCAAAGTTAGACTTGAACAATTCAAGCTATTATGACCAAGTTGATAACATCGGCTATAGGTTTGTGGTCAGACTTCCTCTTTTTATAGAGGTTTCCTTGCATGGTTGTAAGAATGACTGAGCCATTGTTGTTCCATCACTGGAGGATAAATTGCAAGCATATATGATGGTGCCTAAGTTGATTGATCCCTTAGTGAATTAACATTTTCTTTATACAGCCCTTGTAAAAATTTCATTGAGTAATATGCATTAATCCATCCTATGCAGTCTAAGAGATTATTGTACCTCACAATGGCAGTAACATGTGCCTACAGAATTTGGAAAAGTTGAAATTTTCTATAGGCACACATTTGGTAGAGAATATTCATGATAAACACTTGCTATTGTGAATCATAGACTTAGTATTGTTACATGTTGATTGGTTTAGCCATCATATTGGCAGATTTGAACACATGTACAACAAGTTTGTCCTCAACCTATGATGTTAATGGGTGAGATCTCTCAATTGTTAAAATAACTAATAAAACCCAATAAAAAAATTTTAAACCAATTTTAGTCATACATACCGGCCATGTTTCACTAATTGAAAAATCAAAGTCGCATTTTACTCTTAAGAAACTTAACCAATAGGATGACATGCAAAACGCGAGCAATCCGTGTTAAAGTGTTGGAGGACTTAACAATATTAGTTATTATGATATTGTACCACCATCCTCCAAAGTGGCCATGTGTCCATCTTTCATACCCAATTTCGATCAAATAAGCTACCATAATGGGATTTACTCAAGTAATTCTACTCATGGTAGCTTTGAAGTCCTTTAAGTGATATGTCTTGGTAGCTTTCCAAAATACTCCTTTAATATATTTGGTTTTTTGAATTAGGTACATATGTTACCTTTTTTATGGTAATTATAATACCTATGACGAGCATAAGACATTATATTTGCTATTGATAATAATAAATAATGGTCAAATCTGGTAAATCACCAATACACATATCTTATGTATCGATTCTCTCATTGTGCCTAATACAGAAGACGAGTGGATAAATTTGATTATTGGTGTCATTCACAATAATAATGAAAAGAGACTTAAGATACTTCCCTTTAAATGTGAAACATCAATGCATATCATCAGGTGACAAAATTGTTTGAACTGTCTTATTAAACAACCTATATATATGAAGAAAAACTTGAATCTATTTTTCACATTGATATTAATACATTTCATGGTTCCCAGGTTTTTAAGCTTCAAATTGTGACAATACTCGGACAAAAGCATGAAAAACTCCTTGAAAGATCCTTATAATGTATTTAGTGCATATGTTTTGGCACGTCATGTTTACATGTAGGAAATGTCAATTTTGTACCTATTTATCATGTTTGATAATTTGCTTCAGTCGATAACTGTGATCAACTATAAACATTAATTTATGAATGTTCCCTAATGACTTTACACTAGTATATCTATAGTATGGCAAAATTTGATCCCATGAATAAGTGTGTGTCTTATCTATACATCGTAACACCCAATAATCTCCATTTTCCTCTCTCGTTGCTCATGTTCGTCATTTACATTGTAGATATACTCACTTAATCTCATACCGTATACTATCAAAGTGATGAACTTTTCATTGAATTCTAGTCTTTAAAGCATATGTCCAAAATAATGCTTTCAATTTTGCCTTCGAATTATAAAAACTTATCACTTGCAAATGGTTGTCTTTTCATATCATCTGATTACTAATACCTATATTATCAACATCAATGGCAAACTCAGTAACCCAATGAAATAAATTTTGATTATGGATATGACTTGAATATGCTCTAATATTTATAGAGTCATAACGTCTCATGTTATATTTAGCCCCGTCATTATAAGCATTGTTTGACTTGTACCAATGTCTTGGCTCAATACATTGTACATGTCCCCATCAAACCCTAAGAATTCATCATCATCCTCATTACCCTTAACTTCACAATCCTCATCCACATTGTTATCATTATCATCATAACCATAAATCTAACTAAACACTTGAAAACTTTGTGGTTGTGTCCGCTCGTTTGTTAGATCCTCCATTTCTTCCTTATGAACATTTTCAAGTTGTTGATTGTCCCTTCCTTTAGTTGTACTCTTGGTATCATAGACTTTGGTCGATCTCCATAAACTTTTTGCTTTAACCATCACATACTCTAGATCATCATTATCTATAATCTCTATTAGGCCCACATCACCTAGGGCAAATACATGCATATTTGACTATTTCGATGAGTTTTAGATGATAGCTTATTTTTATTATAAATCCTTCAAAATCAACACTTGTGTCAATACACATCCTTCTCTCATTCTTACTAATATATCTCATCACTTAATGAAACTTAAATGCGGTTATTTTTATCTTGGCTTAAAATAAAACTAAAACATAAAACACCTTTGTTGAAACATTAAAGACCTTGTGCGTTAAACCCAAGATGCAGCTTAAATCTAGGACCAAAAGGGTTGGTGTCGATATATTCATTTGTTTTTTAATTCAAACTTGGATCTTCATCAACTCATTCCTAGTTGTAACCATCAATACTTCAATTACATTATAACAACATTAAACAATGCAAAAACATAAAATCACAACATTAAATAATATAACAATATGAAATCACAATAAAATTATATTTCACATAAAGTCGTAAACATGAATTTGCCTTACATGATTTGATTTTTAATTGTTAAACAAGAAAACACATAACGTAAGGGCTTGAATCAAGATTGACCTAGATTTCAATGATTTCGCTATGATATCTTTGAAATATATGTGAATTCTCTAATGAAATTTCTGGCTCTCCTTCCTTTGTGTTCATAAGGTTGAAGACAAGGGTAATTTAAGTATTCTAGCATATAAAGTGGTAAAAATGTTTAGGATATAAAAATGGGGTATAAAGGTATAGGTTGGCTCATTTCAAGGCAAAAATTTCAATATCCTAATTATAAATTCAAAAGTAAAAAATTTTAAAAAATGCCTAAAAGTCTAAACTGACTGAAGACCTATAATGCCACTACAAAAGTACTAATGACAACATTGACAACCATCGGCTGGCTAGCCTAACTTTATATGATTTATATGTTACCAAAGGACTATTTCCTACCCAAATTTTAGCTCAATCTTAAAAGCAAATCCACAACAGTTAAAAAACTCAAATACTCACTTATACACTAACTTCTGTTAGAATTTTCTATTAAAGGAAGGATAAAATTTCATTTTATCACTAAAACCTAAAAATTTATATCATTTTCTCCTTTGATTTAAAAAAAATAATTTTTACCAAGATTAAGTTTCAAAAAGTGACATTTCCCCCTTAGGGTTTCAAATTTCTTTAACAAATCATGGTCACTCTCTTATTCCCTATGATGGCTTTCCTTTTAATGTCTTCTCTCTGTTAGAAGCTCTCTCTGTTAGAAACTTTCTCTCTTTAGATGAAGGGTTTTATCTAGATTCTTTGAATTCGAAGGACGTCAATAAGAGGAAAAGAGCTTTAGATGGAGTGAAGGCATTGAAGGGAAAGTCATCATTAGAAGGGAGAGAGCAACCGTCGTTTGCTGGAAATTGTTAGAGAAATTTAAGACCTTAGGGGGAAAATGTTCACTTTTCAAAACTTAATCATGGAAAAATTTGTTAGTTTTCTAAACCTAAGGGGGAAAATGATATAAAGTTTTAGGGTTTAGTGATACAATAATGATTTTGTCATTACCTCTAACAAAATTTAACTCATGAGTTGGTGTTTTGGTTATTAAATTGTCGTGAGTGTATTTTTTAGATTGGGCTAAAACTTATGTGGCAAATAGTCCTTTGGCCTTTATATAAACTTATTTTAGGAGTTTTGTAAAAACTTTAATTTATGATAATTTCAGTATATATTTAGTCCTAAATATAAAAGGTTAGTGCCATTAAAATATGAAGTCAGAACCCTATGATAAAGCAAATATGGTTTATGTAAACTATTTTACTTTAATGTTGTGCATTACATTTTCAGTATAAATAAACATATTTAAACCTTTATAGTAGTAAATATAGTATTAAAACTTTAATATTAGTGTATATAGGTAAGATTGCAAGTTATTGAACCCAACAGATTGAAGTGTTACAAGTTGTAAATGTAGTGGCTTTTGTGTTATAAGCATAAAATTAAGGGATTGATATAAAATTTACCACTCAAGTATATAAGTGGTATTTAGTGTATATTTTTAATTACATTTTCACAAAATATCAATAAAATTTCTCTACATATTCTAGAGTAATATGTTTCTCTCTCTCTCTCATTAATTCTTTTGTTCATGCTCTATCACATTAGGGTTAGACTTATCAAAGTTTTATCAATGTTTTCAACCTCAAGTTCTTTCATTGTGGTATTAGAGCAATAAGACTCGCATCACATCTTTTGGAATTACAAGGGCAATTTATTGTTGAGGTCTCGCAAAGTGGTTATGCAATAACAATTTACTTTTGTTAATGTTGTGTGGTTATTAACTTTGCAGTTGAGTATTGTTGTGAAACATCTTTGATGTGTAATTGTTGTGCATCATTTCCTGTGACATATGATAGACTTTATATAGTTTTTGGAAATCGTGATATATACACTTTCAAATTCATTTGATTTGAACATGAATATATGACTATTAAGTATTTTCCGAATTTGATAGTCTTGTTGTGAGATTGCATTGAATCATAGTGTTTTTTTTAGATCTAAGAATCTTTAAGCATGATTAGTGAAAACCTTATAAAGATTGATTGTCCCCTAATCAAGATATGGTAAAATCGTTTTATAGGGGCTTAGATCTAAATGTTGTGATAAGTGTTTTGTTAAAGCTGATAGTCTTTTAGTAAGTCTTTCTTAAAATCTTGTACCTGTGATTATGTCCATGTTGTTAAAATTGATCTTGTAACTATTAAAGGCTTAATCATGTTCGTGTTGTGTATTTTTGAAGCATAAAATATGTGTAGAGTTTGTTTCCTAAAAAACTCTTGTTGTGCATATTAATTTTAGTTGTTGAATCTACTGATTTATGTGACTTCATGTACGTTTATAAGTAATTTATATGTCTATTCCCTAAGATAAGCTTACATTAATTTACCATCCATGGCTCAAAGTGCATGCAATCATCATCTAATAGCTTTGCTTTACTTTGATTTTTTTTTTCTATCTATGATTTTTTTTATGTACCTAGATTTCTAAATTGTTTGAATAAAGTGTTAATGATTGCATGGACTAAAATTCCATCATGGACTAACAATGTTACTTGGTTGAATAACTGTTAGTTGCTTATTAACTATAGTAAATTCTTTAGTGTTGTAACTGATTTGACTAAATTTTTTCCTTAAGTAAAATTCTTTCTAACTCTATTTATTGTTTCTTTTTTTTTTTTTTTTTTTGTTGTTTTTTTGTTATGTATGGTAATATCTAGTAGCTTTGTTTCATTTTGCCTGTCATTTTTGGTTTTTATATTATTTACTATCCCATGGCTATTTTGCTAGTTTTGTTGTAGAATGGATCTCTTTTGGTCTATGATTTGTTATATGTACTTCCAATCTTTATTCAGTAAGTCCAAAACTTGATAGAACAAACTTTAGTTTTTAGAGATCTTAGGTGTTGTTCATAGTATATGCTCATGGCATAAAGAATAATCTTCTAGATTTCTTTAGTTATCTTTCTCCCTATATTCAGATACAAACTAAAGATCAACTAATCATTAAGAAGTCAAATCCTGAATATATTTTTTAGCGAGAAATTGATAAACAACTCATGAGTTGGTTGTTATCCTCAATTTTAGCCAGTATGTTTAGGGTCATCTCCAAGTGTTAACATGCTTACGATCTTTGGGTTACCTTTGAAAATGAATTTCTATCAGAGTCAAAATCCTCAACTCTTGTTATCCCTACTAATCATCAATAAAAGTCTATCAATGTCAAACCTTCACCTCTTAACACATCTTCTACATTTATATCCATATACTACATTACACCACCAACAGTATTTATCTCATTACATCTACCTTATTATAATCAAGCTCAGCCTATTGGCTCACATCAAACATATACTACACGTACTTATCAACCTTATCACAACTCTCCTAGAGTAAGAGGCATAGGATTTAGTATAGGTAGAGTAATTTGTCAGCTCTATGACAAAACATGTCATATAACTATGCAATGCTATTATAGGTAAAACTCAAGCTATCACCCTTAAAAACATTGTACCTCAATTTTATAGTGGACCTATTGTATCCTATTATAACAATGCCTTATTAACACCTAGATACCTTTCATATGATTCTTATTATAATACAGGTCATTCTTTCCTTGGACTAGCCCCCAACACTACACTTTCCTTTTTTTTTTATCCTAACATAACTCATGTTATACATGATCCACCATATCATACTAACACACCAGTAATGTTTTGTTTAAAAACTATAAGGGCAGTAATGTAATTAGAATTAAAGATGCATAAGTCATTTCTTTTAGTAAGTGAGGGTAGTTTGGTAATTTTATTGGGCTTTCACTTGTGTTGACCTAAGTATATAAGTTTTATTTTGGCCAACAACTAAAGAGAAGAGAGAAAGTGAGGGTGTGAGGCTACTGGGTATTTCTTTCTTTATTTTGTGTGTCTTCTGGCTGTTATGTGACTGAGTTTTGCTCTCTGAGTTCGATTGGTGGTGTCTCATTGGTGAAGTCAGGTTCTCTTTGACTTTGTTTTGTCGTGTATTTGCTTTGTATATTGTTTTGATGTACAGAGATTGAGATCCGTGTGTTTATATATTGTAATCGAACTTGATATTAGTGGATTTGACTAGAGAAACACCTTTGCCTTAGATGTAGGATTTCTTTTACGAAATTCGAACCAAGTATATCGTGTTATTATATTTTTCTTGTTTTTCGCTACTATATTGTTCTGATTGGATTATCTTGGGGTTCAATAATATAAATCTATAACAAGTGGTATCAGAGCCACTAAAGATTTTTTCGATCTGTGATCTTTTGACCTATTTCGTTTCTTTTCTCTTTATATTCGATTGTTTGTGTATATCTTAAGATGTGTTTAGCTTTCATGCTTTTCAATATATTTTGGTGAAATATGTATGTTGTGTCTCTTTATATATTTGAATATATTTCGGAAAGATTGTGTTCTTATTGTGAGTACTTTGCTTTCTTGGTACTGTTGTGTATTCTTTTGGTATCTGTAGGATTAAAGAAACTAAAAGAAATAGTAAAGAACATAATGGGGTCAACAAGACTGAAAATATAACAGTTTAATGGAAAAAATGTATTAATATTTGGAGGAAAAGATGAAGGCTATTTTGGTGCATCAAAAGTGTGCAAAGGCCTTAGAGGGTGTAGATGTTTTACCTTCTGATATGACAGAATCTCATAAGGCTGAGGTACTTGAAACTGCTTATAGCTTGCTTATTTTACATCTTTCTGATAATGTTTTAAGACAAGTTGATGATGTAAATACTACTGCAAAATTATGGTTGAAGTTTGAATCACTTTACATGACTAAATCTTTGACTAATAAGATACATTTGAAAGAAACTTTTTGGTTTTAAAATGGATCCAGGAAAGTCTTTAGAAGAAAATTTAGATAAGTTCAATAAAATTACTATTAATTTGGCAAATATAGAAGAGAAAATTTCAGATGAAAATCAAGCCATTATTATTTTGAACTCACTGCCTGAAACTTTTAAAGATATAAAAATTGCTATCAAATATGGTAAAGAGTCTCTTTCTTTAGAAGATATCTTAAGGGCGTTTAAGTCAAAAGATTTAGAAATGAAGATAGAAAAGAAAACCATAGGTGAAAGTTTGTAAGTTAGAGGCAGAACAGAAAAGAAAATCCAACAAAAAGATAAAAGAAATAATATATCTAAGTCTAGACCTAAAAGAGTTTGTTGGAATTTTCATAAAGAAGGCCATATGAAAAGAAACTGCCCTGAAAGAAAGAAAATGAATTTTCCTTCAAATAATGAGAAACATGAGTCTGTAAATTTACTTGATGGCTATGACAGTGCTGAAGTTTTGGTATTAACTGAGGGGTTGTCTAAGGAAGAATGGGTTTTAGATTCAAGATGCACCTTTCACATGACACCTAGAAAAGATTAGTTTTTAGATTTAAAACAGATAAATGGGGGAAAAGTCTTAATGGGTAATGATAATGCATGTGAGGTAACCGGTGTAAGTGCAATAAAACTGAAACTTGTTGATGGTTCTATTAAAATTCTTAATGATGTTAGATTAGTTCCTAAATTGAGAAGAAACCTAATATCTTTAGGTTTGTTAGATTCTAATAGCTATTCTTATAAATCTGAAAAAGGTGTGCTTAAAATAATAAGAGGAGCTTTAGTAGTAATGAAAGCTAAACTGTTAAATAGGTTATACATTTTAGAGGGGACAGTTGTTAGTGACTCAATGTCTTCTAAACCTGATAAGGTGGATGAAACTGTTTTGTGGCATTAAAGGCTAGGACACATTAGTTTCTTGGGTTTGCAAGAACTTTGTAAACAAAACTTGATTAATTCTAACAGAATTTTTGTGTTAGAGTTTTGTGAGAATTGTGTTTTAGGGAAGTCACAAAGGTTGAGGTTTGCAGCTGCTACTCATAGAGCAAAGAACATTCTTGATTATATGCATTCAGATATGTGGGGTTCTCCTCAGGTATCTAGTTCTCTGTGTAATGCTCATTATTTTCTAACCTTTGTGGATAATTTTTCAAGAAAAGTATGGGTTTATTTTTTTAAAATCTAAAGATCAAGCTTTTCAATTTTTTAAAGAATGGAAAACTCTTATTGAAAATCCAACTAATAAGAAATTAAAGGTTTTAAGAACAAACAATGGTCTTGAATTTTGTAATAAGCAGTTTACTGATTTTTGTAAACAATTTGGAATATTGAGACATAGAACCTATGCAGACACTTTTCAGCAGAATGGTCTTGCAGAGAGAATGAATAAGACCATTCTGAACAAGGTAAGATGCATGTTAGCTGACTCAAGATTGAGTAAGAAATTCTTGGCTGAAACAGTTACTACTGCTTGTTATTTGATTAATAGATCACCCTCTTCTGCTATTAATTTTAAGACTCCTATTGAATTGTGGTCTGGTAAACCACCAAATTTAAATCACTTGAGACCTTTTGGATGCCTTGTCTATATTCATGTGAAACAGGGTAAGTTGAACCCTAGAGCCTTAAAGGCTATCTTCTTAGGATACCTTACAAGGACTAAGGGTTATAAAGTTTGGTTGATTGATGAATTAAAATGTGTGATTAGCGAGGATGTTGTGTTTAATGAATCTGTTTTTTATAAAGATCTGTTTATCTCTAACCAATCTCAATCTAAACAGGTTTATATTGAGGTAGAGAATTATGACTTGAGAAATTCTGATAGTGTTGAGTCAAGTGATAAACTTGGTTTAGGCTCAAATCCAATTCATGCTCCAAAGTATGAAGATAGGGGTTTGAACTAGCAACCATCACAAAGTCAGAGTCAAAATAGTTTAGACAGTAATGTATATTCTGATCTTTTTTATTATCAATTGGCTAGAGATAGAACTAGAAGAGCTATTAAACTGCCATCTAAATATGCTCATGCAGATCTTATATCATATGCATTTAATATAGGTGATTGTATTAAATTGAATGAAACTTTAAATTTCAAACAAGCCTATATGAGTAAACACAAAAAAGAATAGTTAAATGCCATGCAAGCTGAAATTGATTCCCTGCATAAAAATAACACATGGATTCTTGTTAAAAGACTTGTAAATAAAAGGATTATAGGTTGTAAATGGGTTTTTAAAAGAAAACCTGTTACTCTAGGCTTTGAAAATGGAAGGTTTAAGGCTAAAGTTGTTGCAAAGGGTTTTTCCCAAGTAAAAGGAATTGACTATCATGAGATTTTTTCACCTGTAGTTAAACATATATCAATAAGGCTTATTTTATCTGTTGTGGTATTATTTGATTTAGAACTTGAACAGCTAGATGTTACTATTGCCTTCCTTCATGGTAATCTAGAAAATCAGATTTATATGGAGCAACCAAAGGGTTTTGAGAAACCTAGATCTGAAGATATGGTTTGCTTATTAAAGTATGGCCTAAAACAGTCACCAAGACAATGGTATAAAAGGTTTGATGACTATATGCTCTCTATTGACTTTTCTAGAAGTAACTTTGATAATTGTGTTTATTTTTGTAAAACTGAAACAAGCAACTATGTTTACTTTTTGATATATGTGGATGATATGCTTATTGTTTCAAAGAAAATAAATGATCTGAATAGGTTAAAAAAATTGTTAAAAGATGAATTTGAAATGAAAGATTTAGGACCTACAAAAAGAATCTTAGGAATGGATATTAATAGAGATAGGAGTAAAGGTATTTTAACTCTGTCTCAATTTGAATATGTTAAAAAGGTTCTTGAATTGTATGATATGCATGATGCTAAATCTGTTAATACTCCTATAGGAGCTCATTTCAAATTAATGTCTGTTTTGCATGATTTACCTACTGATGAATCTAAATATATGAAAAAGATTCCTTATGCAAATGTGGTAGGTAGTTTAATGTATGCTATGATAGGATCCAGACCTTATATTGCTTATGTAATCAGTTTGGTGAGTAGGTTTATGGGAAAACCTTGTAAAACACACTGGAATGCTGTAAAATGGGTGTTGAGATACTTGAAAGGTTCATGTGATTTTGGTCTTGTATACACTACATCTGATACTAACAGTTTACATGTTAAAGGATACTGTGATTCAGATTATGCTGCAAATTTAGACAAAAAGAGGTCTCTAATTAGCTATATTTTCACTTTTGGTGATAATGTGAAAAGTTGGAAGAGTTATCTTCAACATATTGTTACTTTGTCTACAACAGAAACTAAATATGTTGCATTGACAAAGGCTACAAAAGAAGCTTTGTGGCTGAAAAGTATAATAGAAGAGTTGGGGCTGCATTGTGGTACTTATGTGATCTATTATGACTCATAAAGTGCAATACATCTGTCTAAAAATAGTGTTTTTCATGAGAGAACAAAACATATAAATGTTAGGTTGCATTTTATAAGGGAAATTTTGTCTAAAGGTTAGGTAATTCTGGAAAAAATTGCTTCAGAGGTGAATCCTGTTGATATTTTGACAAAGGTAGTTCCAATAAACAAGTTTAAAAGCACCTTAAACTTGTTACAAATTGGAAAGGTGTGAGTCTGTCTTGCAGAGGTTTTTTGGCTAGTTAAATTCATGTTTTGAGTCTTATAGTTTTCAAACAAGGTGGAGTTTGTAATGTTTTGTTTAAAAACTGTAAGGGCAGTAATGTAATTAGAACTAAGGATGCATGAGTCATTTCTTTTAGTAAGTGAAGGCAGTTTGATAATTCTGCTGGGCTTTCACTTGTGTTAACCTAAGTATATAAGCTTTATTTTGGCCGATAACTGAAAAGAAGAGAGAAAGAGAGGGTGTGAGGCTACTAGGTATTTCTTTCTCTGTTTTGTGCATCTTATGGCTGTTGTGTGGCTAAGTTTTACTCTCTGAGTTCGATTGGCGGTGTCTCATTGGTGAAGTCAGGTTCTTTTTTACTTTGTTTTGTCATGTATTTGCTTTGTATATTGTTTTGATGTACAGAGATTGAGATCCGTGTGTTTGTATATTGTAATTGAACTTAATATTAGTGGATTTGACTAGAAGAACACCTCTGCCTTGGATGTAGGATTTTTTTATGAAATCCAAATCAAGTATATCGTGTTGTTATATTTTTCCTATTTTTTGCTGCTATATTGTTTCGATCGGATTATCTTGGGGTTCGGTAATATAAATCTATAACAACACCTTTACATAATTATCAAGCCTATCTTATTTATAGCTTCTATCAATCTACTTCTAAATCTAACAGTCCTATTAGAGATTTTTTTTGCCTCAAGCCACTAGTCTAAACACACCAATATCTACTCCTTCTATTGTGTAAGATGGTTTCTAGTTCATAGACTCAAATGTCATTGATCATTTTGTATCAGACCCTTCACAACTTGCCACAGCTTCAGCCTATCAAGGGACTGATCAACTTTAAGAGGGTAATGGTGAGAATCTTGTTATTTCTCACACTGGGCACTTAGCCTTACCTAGTTTCATTCATACCAAAACAGTGCATCTTTAAAAGGTACTTTATGTCCCTCACATCACTAGAAATTTGGTCAGCATATCCAAATTAACTAGAGACAATAATGTATTAGTTAAATTCTCTATAGGCAAATGTGTGATAAAAGATAATCATGAATTATTGTCTTAATAACTCACAGTTTAACCATTTTCAATTTAATCTACTATAATTGAATAAATAACCATGAATGATTGAATTAACACTTTATAATAATATACACTTATTCAATTAATTAATATGAATGTCATCTACCAAACATTATCATATTTACTACTATAAAGTGATGACAAAGCTTGAGACTGAAAACATTGATTAAACTCTGATAAGTCTAACCCTAATGTGATAGAAAATGAACAAAAGAATTAGTGAGAGAAAGAGAAATAAAAGACTTTAGAATATGAAGAGAGAGAACTTCTATTGATATTTTGTAAAAATGTAATTAAAAAAATACACTAAATATCACTTATATACTTAAGTGGTAAATTCTCTATCAGTCCCTCAATTATACACTTACAACACAAAAGCCACTACATTTACAATTGACAACATTTCAGTCCATTAGGTTCAAAGACCTACAATCTCACCCATATACACTAACATTCCCTTTTAAGCTTGACCCTCTCCAAACCTTATTATCATTGTCCATCAGCACATTTTCACCATCCTTGAGTGCACCTCAGTTCGTAAACTGGTATTTAGGAGCATTGTTAGTCTCTAGAAAGTGCCACTACCAAATTCAACTACATAATAGGTATTAACGCCACCAAAAAATTTTAGGCTTCAAAAATTAATTCTCCTCATTACCCACAAGCATCATTGATGATCACTGCTAGAGGTAATAGACTTTAACAGACTCAACCTCATTCTCTCTCATTCTTTCTTTGTTCTTTTTTCCTCTCTTTTATTATTTTTTTCACTCTTTTCTCTACACTTTTTGTCTTTTTTTCTCTTGTAGACTTAACCTCACTGTTTTTCTTGCTTTCTTTGTTTTCTTTTCCTTTTGTTTCATTTAACTCTATCTCTTCATTCCCCTTTTTTTTCTTTTCTCTCTCTTTTTTTTTTTCATTTCTTTTTTTTTTTCATATAGAGAAATTAAAGGAATAGAATTAGAGACTAAGTATCAACTATGAACCGAGTGTTTTTACAGACTTAACCTCTCTGTCTCACTTGTTGTTTTTGTTGTTTTATTTTTTCACCTTTCTCTCTTTTGTATCATTTCACTTTATCTCTCTTTCCTCTTATTCCTTTTCTCTCTCTTTTTTTTTCCATAGACAAAAATTAAAGGAGTAAAACTAGAGACGATACTGTACTTGAGAATTTTCCCAGTATGATGCTTGACAGTATTAGTCAAGAACCAAGTGTTTTATTTTCTATTAGCATAAAAAAAAAAACAAAGTAGAACACCAAAAAAAATCAGAGGGCTAAATGACACCATTACATGTTCATACTTGTTTGTGATCGAATGAGGTTGGATATGACTAGAGAACTCAATACCTCAACTTAAAAAAAAAAAGCTACACTTTAATTCAATATAAAAACCGGAAGCGTTGACAATTAGGTCTTAAGTTCATACAAACTCATCATAGAACTAAAGTATTGACATTTTGGCTTAAAAAAAAAAATTGATAGCTAAGCTATCACCAAATTAATAGCAACCCAATTGTAACCATACACACATTTATCAATCTAGCCATACAAGACATGCTGCAATTACAAGCCACAAGATTATACATCTATACATGCATGAGCTTCACCTATTGCCTCAGATTCAAAGGCTAGAGAAAAACACTGTTCACATCATGTCACCACAACCAAGTACAGATAATGTAAAAAAGTAAAGAAATAAAAAAAACTGAAGAATTAAATACTAAGATTTTTGTTTTCATTAGTCAATACCACAATCATGTTTGAAATTATCCATCACATATCTCACCCTAATACAGACCATGTTTAACCAAGTCATATGACATTAGAATGGAACATACATTAACCACTATTATTATCTTGAGTATGCGATTCAATGACTTCACACACATTAAAGCCTGATGGAAATGGTTCAAACTTACAGATTGGTAAGACTTTAGTAAGAATGTTTGCCTTTTGATGTTCAATAGGCATATACTGCACCACAACATTTTTGGCAGTGACCTGATCTTTTATATAATGGGCATTTTTTGGTTCTAATCTAGTGCTGGAAAATCTACCACTGGTTATTGTGGACTTTTTGATGGAAAATCTATCATTGGTTACTGGACTTTTTGATGGAAAATCTACCACTGGCTACTCTGATATACTAGTGGATTTTTTGCATAGTTGGCTTGGCTTAGATGCAAACTAGTGGACTTTTTGATAACTTTAAATCCTTTGAAAAAATGCAAAGGACCAAGGTATTTTAATGCAAACTCATCATTCAATTGAGATATGAATTTTTCTAGAAGAGCAGTGTCATTACTTGTCAAAAGAATGTCACCCACATATACAACAACATGTTCAATACTATAAATGAAAAGACTAGTATCAACCATAAAGGGAATGAAATCCCAGTTTAATGGAGCAATTTTGAGCTTTTTAAACCAAAATTTAAGAGCTTTTTTAAGACCATGCAAAGCTTTGTGTAAATTACAGACCATTTTTAGATTTTCAGGATGTTCTATAAACAATTTTGGTTGACTCATGTAGACATTTTTAGTTAACTCCTATTCAAGAAAGCGTTATTGACATCAACTTTATGAATGACCCAATTTTGACTAACATCAATGCTTAAAATTACTCTAATAGTGACAAATTTTACAACAAGACTAAATGTTTCAAAATAGTCAACCCCAAGAGTTCGTTGAAACCCTTTGGCGATTAATCTAACTTTATATTTTTGAACAAACCCATTAGAGTTATGTATCACTTTGAACACCCACTTATAGCCTACAACATGCATTTCTCCAGACCAAGGTTAAAGAGACCATGTGTTATTAGCAATTAAAACATCATACTTAGACTTCATTGCTTGTTTCCAATCATAATCAAGTAACGCTTCAGTCGTAAAATAAGGTTCACTTTTAGGTGTGGTTATGACAGCCGATGCATTATAACACATGGGGAGAACTAGTTGAATACTTAATGACATTTGAGGTAATGCACTGTCTAGGCCTAAGTAATTTTCCAATTTTATTTCTGGTGAGCATAGGATGGACACTGATGGAAACTTAAGTAGGTTGCTCTTAGAGGAGAGATCATTCCTAAGGTAACAGAGAGTGATCTGGTGAGTGTACCAGTGACTAAGATGATTAAGGTTGACTATTAATATGTGTGACTTATATGGATTATCGTTGAATAGGTTGTGACTATGTAATAGTGGTTCTAGGTGACTCATGATATGAGGAACTAGTGTTAAGATAATAAGCATGATTGTTCCCATAAGGTGTTTGATTAGATAGAAGAACTAATGAGTTTATTTCTAAAGGATTGTTGATTGTAGGGACAAAGATAATATGAGTAGTAGAATGATGTGATGAAGAGAATATGGGAAGAGGAAACATGAACATGCGAGTAGACTCTGGTGTGCTAATGTTATAGTGGTTAAACATTGAAATAGAGGAACTAGACTTAAATTGACAATCATGCAAGAAAGGAAACTCTTTTACATTAAACTTGACACTCTAAACAACAAACACTTTCCCTAATGAATTCATGCACTTATATCCTTTGTGATTGAGACAATACTAATAAAGACACATTTCTCTATATGAAAGCTAAATTTTTCATTTTATTAGTGTGTGAGGACAAGGGTGCCTAAATTGTATTTCATGTTTGGATGAATATTAAGCAAGAAGCCTATACTCTCTTCCCTAATTAGACTAGGCACACTAAAGTTTTGTATTAAAATGTCTTTCAACCAGAAAGTGAAAACTAATAAAAGTGTTGGTGGTGTTAGATTTTAGTTTTAGAGGAAAAGTTCGTGTAAATCAACTGTAATCAAATGTAGTATTTATACCTTTTTGATGACAAAATGGGTGAAGGTCCTCAAAGATCAATGTGAACAAGTTCAAAGGGTTTTTGAACTTTAGATGATGAGATAAAAAAATGACTTTATGTAAGTTTCCCAAACTAACATGCTATGCAAAATGATTTATTATCAGTGTGAGTTTGTGAAGGATAGATGGTCTTAAGAATGGTAGACACTATTTTTGAGTTAGCATATCCTAGTTTATAGTGTCACATGGTGTGATAAGATAGGTTATTGAAATAGGTAGCCTTAGAAATGCATTGACTAGTATTCATTGACTTAGAAACATTATTCATAGAAGTCAAGACAACCATATTAGAAGCATCATACACAAAATTAAAATTAGAATCATTATTTGTATGTACAAATTATACAATAGATTAAGCACTCACAGAGTTATTATACACAAAAACAGAAAAAAAGATTATCATCAATGTTCACAAATTTATTATTGTTTATAACATTCTCAATATGCTTGTTGTGAATACCCAAATAAAACACAAAACCAGTATCATCAGAACATTGATGTAATGAGCTATTATAACAAAGACAAAAGGGTAAAAACCCACAATAATAGCCTTGCTAGTTGATAAATGGGAACCAAATGGCTTGGGAGGAGTCAGTCTATACAGACCATCTGATTGGCTCTAAAACACTAACTCTATCAAGAAGATATCTTTAAGCACAATTTGATTTAAGGAAACAATCACTAAAAATCTATAGTCATGGTGAGATTAAGTTGTCACTTAATCCAATTCTCTTAGGTCATTGATCTCAAAATCAAATACATATAAATCAAGTGATTCTCAGAGGTGGACACTATTTTTATACCTTAGCCTCGATTAGATGTCAGATGATAAAAGGATTTGATTGCATGGTAACCATACCATTGACAAGTTAACATCTTTTAATGGCTTTCTATCAACTTAGTGACTATGATATTTTACTAAAGGTCAATCATAGTCTTCAAAAGCTTTGGGTTTGGATAAAGTAGATCATCACTTTTTAAGGACATTTACTAATCCAAGTAGGACACATGAGTGTCATAATAAAAAATTCTTCTAAAAGTCTATATTCAGCTAAGAATATTCAAGAATCATAGTGCAACTAGATTTTGTTAGGTTTCCAAAATTATAGATCTTGACCTTTATAGATGGGTGGATCGAGTCTAACCTTTTTCGATTAATCTAAGACTTATTGCATCAAGGTTTACATCTATTAATAAGGACTAACGGACTTCCTTAGGGCAACCCATCAAGTTACTTTAAGCCTAAGCGATATAATTACTTGAAGTGCAACTAAACCCCACCTAAAAGGAATCGGAATTGGGCTTAATATGAGAGTCATATTAGGCTTAATATGCACTAATTGAATCCCTAATTTTACAAAAAATATAATCAACCTTAAAGGAGAGAAAATTCAACCACACCCTTTTTCACACTTACGGTGTTTTTTTTTTTTTTTTCTAATTCAACACTGCCAACCTTCATCAATTCTCCATCCCTTTACTAGCACTTGGAATAATTCTATATCTTCATCCTTGGCGTTTCGTATGGATGAATAGAGGTCTTCTTATACTTGCAAGAATTTATAGAAAAGAATTGAAAAAATGAGTCATCAATGTGAGTAAGTTTCTATAATTTGTGTGATTCAATGTAACATGTTATGTATTCAATTTGTAATCTTAATCATGGGAATTAGGTTTTGACTACAATTTTTGAATTGCTATTCTCACATTCTTGATAATTTGGGTGGGAAATAGTGAGATCAGCCTTTAGAAAAACTCTCATTGGTTACTTTCTATTATGGCTGCTCACTTGTCACAATATCAACCGGCTTGACTTAGTCAACTAATTTGGCTAGACAAATGCATTGCGTGCATAAACATTAAATTAGATTTCGTATACCGTCCACTTAGCTTGCTCAATAAGCTAAGTTAAAATCAATAAAGGCCAAATGACTATGTCCCACACATTGTTTGATGAAATGACAATATCTGCTTTTAATTTGAAAAAAAGGAAACCAATTTTACAATCATATGATAAATTAGTTAAATAGATATGTTACAATTTTTATAAATTTAATGAAAACACAAAAAACTTTCAAGCTAAATAACACTTTACCCCTAATTTTTTTATCCACTAAGAACTTATATAAATTGTGGTGTAAAGAACATAAAATCTTATGTTCGGGGTAAACTATAATTTTTTAAATATTAGGAGTATAAATGAAATTTTAGAGGGTTTGTGGAGATTTAAAAAAGTAGATGACGTTTTCTTGAAAATTTAAAAAATCTAACATAACCCTCATTAGTTTAAAAAATGATAATAACACAAAAAAAAAAAAAGAACATAATACAATAAATTATAAGTCTATTTATTATATTACAAACTATTGACGCTTGAATTATTTCTAAAAATATATAAAGTGAATATGACAATTTTTAAAATAAGATAGGGAAAATATCAATTTTTACTTTAAAAATTCTAATATTTTATTAGTTTTACTGGTCATTGGAGTCATTCTATACGATATTATTGCTCATAATTCAACCCAAAGTGATATGGTAATATTTTAAAAAATCATAGTTAATTACACCTCTATTATAATATTTTAGATAAAATGATATAAATATGTTTTGATTGTTAAAGTTAACCACTAACTCTTACTAATGGATGTGAAATTAGACTTTTCAATTTTTAAGTACAAAAATGGTTCCATCAAACAATAGGTGGGCATAGTGATTTGACCATAAATAAATAACGGAAATCAATTATGGTTAACCTTATTTTAACCATAATTTGAGATTTATTTGTATAGTGATGAATCATATTTGAATAATTTGTAAGTTTTGTAATTTTTTAATAAAAATCATCAAAATCTTGCGTACTACAATTACCCTACATCTCACCCATTCTTACTTGGTTATTTTTTTCAAGAAAATTGTAGTATGATGTTTTCTATAAATTTTATTTAAAAACTGAGTATTTTTTTTTATTTTAATTTGATGTAAATAAATATTACCAAATAAAAACAAAAATAAAAAAAACTTACAAATCAATAAAATAAGATTTATCATTATTAAAAAAATTTAAAATTTCAATTTCAAATCTTCAAACATTATATCAAACAAGATGATAAAATATTATTTACTTGAAATGAAGTGACTTTCATATAGGAATTATATGTTTTTTATGCAAGATTTTATAATTTTGAATTGATTTTTAGATAAAAATAAGTAACGAGGTTAGAAATAAAAGTCAAGTGACTATAAAATTGGGTCTTGATCTTCTCTGTATAATACATTAAAAAAAGTAATTTAAACTTGTATAACATAATTAAAATATACTTAAATTAATGCATTTCTCAATTAAAAAAACAAAGGGTTAAAAAATCACATTAAATAACTTTTATCTCACCTCCTATGGTTCGGTCACCATATATGTCACGCTACCGTAATACAATACATCACTTCTCCTAACTCTGCAATTAGTCCTATTCATTCGCCTTCCTGTATAAATAGATCTCAAGACTAGCTGAATTTTTCACTGCCTTCTCTCTTCTAACTACTCATTTCAAGCTCTAAACTACCACATTTTTTTCTTTCTAGCAAGATGGCCAAGTCACCGGAGGGACAACACCCTGTTAAGGCTTTTGGGTGGGCAGCCACTGACCCTTCTGGTCATCTCAGCCCCTTCAAATTCTCCAGGAGGTATTTCATTTTCAATATTACATTAAAATTTCACTAACAGTTTAGCGTTCATCAGTCAGATCATAACATCATAATGGTTAACATATATGCAGGGAAACAGGTGATGAAGATGTGCGGTTTAAGGTGTTATATTGTGGGATATGCCACTCTGATCTTCACAGTATCAAAAATGAATGGGGCAACTCTACCTACCCTTTGCTTCCTGGGTATGTAAATATCATCCTCCTCCTTCTTCTTCTTCTTGTATTTTCCATGAAACCACAAATTGTATGGCCTTGGACCAGGAAAGAATCACTTTATTTCTAGTCAAAAGATTAAAACTTTATTGGTGGGTGTCTTATTTTCATCCTTTTAATGTATTCTCTAGTTCAATCCATTCATACACGTTAAAATTGGATTCCTAAAATCGAAAACATGATTGCAGGCATGAAATTGTAGGAGTAGTGACAGAAGTGGGTAGCAAAGTGAAGAAAGTAAAAGTAGGAGACAAAGTTGGTGTTGGATGTATGGTGGGTGCATGCCACTCCTGCGAGAGTTGTGTCAATAATCTTGAAAACTACTGTTCAAAAATGCTATTTACTTACAATTCCATCTACACTGATGGAACAATCATATATGGGGGATATTCTGATCATATGGTTGCCAATCAACGCTACATTGTTGTGTTCCCTGATGGTATGCCACTTGATGCTGGTGCTCCTCTTCTCTGTGCCGGGATCACCGTTTATAGCCCCTTGAAATATTTTGGATTAGCTGAACCAGGGAAGCACATTGGCGTCGTCGGCCTCGGTGGGCTTGGTCACGTGGCTGTTAAATTTGCCAAGGCTTTTGGCGCTAAAGTGACAGTGATTAGTACCTCTCCAAGCAAGATGAAAGAAGCTTTGGAACATCTTGGTGCTGATTCATTTTTGGTTAGCCGTGACCCAGAAAAAATGCAGGTAACAAGAGGTTCTTAAATAAAATTGCTGTAAAAAATGTGTGTTCTGATTGTAACGAAAGAATATGTTTTTTTTTTAAATAAAATTGCAGGCGGCTACGGGAACTTTGGATGGTATAATTGATACAGTGTCTGCAGTTCATCCCATTATGCCACTGCTCAGTCTGTTGAATTCCAATGGAAAGCTTATTATGCTTGGTGCCCCAGAAAAGCCACTGGAGTTGCCTGTCTTTTCGTTACTTATGGGTAAGTCCAAGAGAAAAACATAATATTGTATTATGGATTATGATCTCAACTTTTGAGTTAATTAATAAATGATGATGTGACAACAGGAAGAAAGACGGTGGCCGGCAGTATTATAGGAGGAATGAAAGAGACACAAGAGATGATTGATTTTGCAGCAAAACACAACATAACGGCTGATATTGAAGTTATTCCAATGGATTATGTGAACAAAGCTATGGAGAGACTTGCTAAGGCTGACGTTAGATACCGATTTGTCATTGACATTGGGAATACCTTGGCAGCTACCAAGCCTTGATGACTATATTGGCGTATTTCTAAGTTTTATTGCATTGCTTTCAAGGTTTTTGAGTGCTAAAATACAGAAATTTCCTCCTAGATTTATGTAACAGAGTATCTCTACATGTATTACAATATTTTGAGTTGTGATTGAAATAAATAACAAATGCTTTTTATTCTAACTCTGGTTATCCCAGCAGGCAATAAATGTGGCAAACAAACTTTACTATCATTTTTCTTCTTGTAAATTGAAGTAACGCACGATTCCATTGTTACCAAGAGCAAAGAAATATTAAAATTCAGCTGGTGCTTTCAAAATCTGACAAGATGAGCAAAAACGAGGGTGGAACCCTCTCTAGCAACACCAAGACATCAGAGGAAACAGATGTTATTCTCAGGAGAAAGAAGAAGGTCAAGAGAGTCTGATCTTTGTCACCAAGGAGATCATTGGCACAAGGTGGTTATGCCTCATTTGCAAATGCTTTGAAAGGGGATGGTAGTTTATATTAATAACAGAACACTCTCATAGATATTTTAACAAATACTTGGTGAGCACAAAAACAGAGAACAAAGAAGAATGAAACTCTATTATATTTATTCCTTTCATACTACTTCATATATATAGCCAAACAAAGTAAGACCCACCAGACAAATAGCTAAAAACATCAATAGTTGCTCAAGATTAAGAAACCATTAACAAACCACTACTAGCAAAATCAATAGTTGCTTGAAAATAGGAAACCACTAATGGACTAATTTTGACTCATTCAACAAAATAAATAAACACTATTATTCCCACCCTTAAACTGAAAGCTATCACATTCAGTTTAAGAGAAAACATAAAATAGCAATCCCTCCCTCAAATTGGATTCTCCAAGTTGCACACACCAAAGAGCCTTCGAAGTTTCACAAATGTTCCAACTTGAGGGCTTTGTTAGTATATCAGCAACTTGATCTTCGCTTTTGCAGTATATAAGATCGGCTGTTCCATTTTCCACAAGATCACGTAAGAAATGATATCTCACGTCTATGCGCTTGTTTCTCCTATGTAAAACTAGATTTTTTGAGAGTTTTTGCTGAACTGTTGTACAATAAACGCGAGTAGCTCCCTATTGCTTGAATTGAAGCCTTTCAAGAGCTTTCCTCAACCAAATAGCTTGGCATGCACATGAAGTAGCAGCCACAAACCCAGCTTCAATAGTAGATAAAGTAACAATTGGTTGCTTCTTCAATGACCATGAAACAACACTCGAACCCATCATAAAAACATAGCTAGAAGTGTTTTTTCTATCATTCATATCTCTAGCATAATCACTATTAGTGAATCAAAGCAAATTTCATTTGTCTCATTTCTTATAAAACAACCCAAAATTAGAAGTACCCTTCAAATATCTGAGGATTCTCTTGGCTGCCAACAAATGCAATTCCTTTGGATGTTCCATAAACTTGTTGATAAGACTAACAACATGCATAATATCTAGTCGAGTTGCTGTTAAATACATTAGATTTCCTACAAGCTGCTTGTAAAGTGTGCTATTAACCTTCCTCCCTCCAAGGTCTTTCACAAGCTTGAAGCTTTGGTCAATAAGAGTTGTAACAAAATTGCAATTCTGCATTTCAAACCTGTCCAACACTTCTTACACATATTTTTTTTGACAAAGAAAAGTTTCAGTAGTAGATTGCACTACCTCAATACCTAGAAAATAATGCAACATTCCAAGATCACTCATGTCAAATTCAAGCATCATAATGCAACACACGTTGTGACATATTTTAAGAACTTATTTGCAGAGGATGTGCATAATAAGAGGCATCTCTATACTGCAATTTCCTTTCAACCAATCCCTCCAAATAATAAACAATAACTAATTAAACCAATTACTACTAGAGAAGTATTTAATGTCGTGCTAAGTATGGGAGCATTCAAAGCACCAAGTACTGATGGCTACCCTACAGGTTTTTATCAAGCTAATTGGAATATCGTTGGTGAGTCTCTTACAAGCATCGTCCAACAAGCTTTTTAGAAAGGCTCCATTGATAAGAAATTCAATAAGACTCTACTTTCTCTAATTCCCAAGATTGACTTCCCAAAGATGATTTCACAGTTCAAACCGATATCCCTCTACAATGTGTCACTTAAGGTTCTCACTAAGGTAATAACAAATCGATTGAAACTGTTTATGAATAACCTGGTTTCACATTTTCAGGTTTTCTTTGTACTTGGAAAACACATCCAAGAAAATGTTGTTGTGGCTCAGGAGATTTTTCATTCAATTAGGAAAAAGAATACAAGAAAACAGTATATGGCAATGAAAGTTGATCTTGAAAAAGCATATGACAAGCTGAGTTGGAGTTTCATAGAAGAAACACTTAATTTTGCTCATACACTTGGTGATCTTATTCTGTTAATCATGGATTTTATTTCCTTGGTCTCTTTTCAAGTTTAATGGAATGACGCCCAAATTGAAGCTTTTGCACCATCTTGTGGAATAAGGCAAGGGGACCCCATTTCCCCCTATATCTTTGTTCTTTGCATGGAAAGATTGACTCATCGCATATCTAACGTAGTTAGTAATAGAGATTGGCATCCTTTTAAGGTTGGCGGAATTCGCTTTCTGGTGTTGCATCTGATGTTTGTTGATGATTTACCTATTTTTGCTGAGGCAAGACTTCATTAAGTTAAAGCAATTATGAGTTGTTTGAAGGATTTTTGTGAAGCTTTTGGTGCTAAGGTGAATCAAAGTAAAACAATTATTTATTTCTCTAGAGGAGTTGGCAATTTAACGGCTGAAAGACTCTCTACTACAAGTGATTTTGTGACAACTCAAATGATTGGTAACTATTTGGGTGTTCCTATTTCCTTGGGTCGTGTGACAAGACAGACCTTTAACAAAATTTTAGACAACGCTCAAAGAAAATTATTAGGCTGGAAAATTAGAACTCTCTCGCTTGCTAGAAGATCAACTTTGTTAAATTCAGTCCTTCAGAATCTTCCTTAATATTTAATGCAGTCTTCTCTCCAACCTAAAGCCACAATTAATGATCTTGAGCGTGTAAGTCATAGATTCTTATAGGGTGGTGATTCAAATAGTAAAAAGATGCATGTTATCTCTTGGAAAGTGATTTGTCACCTAAAGAATCAATGAGGCTTTGATATTCGATCCTTATACAAAACTAATATAACTTATACATGATGAAATTGGTTTGGTCCATTCAACATGAAAGTAGTCTATGGAACTATGTAATCACAACTAAATATTCCAATGCATTAAGTAATGAGTGGTCCTCAAAGTAGACTAACTCGGATCTTTGGAAAGGACTTTATGTCATTTGTCCATTTATGCAGTCTTACTATAGTTGGAAAATTGGAAATGGCCGCAATGTTAGCTTTTAGGATGACCATTGGCTGGCTAATAATAGCTCTCTTGTCTCTTTATGCACATCTCCGAAACCACACACATAAAAAAAAATGCTAAAGTTGGTGATATGATTGATGAAAATGGGAATTGGAATTGACATATTTTCAACCATTTTTTGCCAACAGGTGTCTACCTCTTATTATCTTTGTTTCCTCCTCCCTCGAATAGACATCTTAAGGATTGATGTGTTTGGCTCCCATCCAAAAATGGACAATTCTTAGTTAAATAAGCTTACAAGACTTTGATGAGTTTTGATTTGACACCTCTTGATAGACTTTGGAGAAAGATTTGGCATCTCAACATACCAGAGAGAATGAGAAATTTTTTTATGGCTTTTTAAACATGGCAAATTGCTTACAAATGAGAGAAAGTTCATATTAGGCCTTTTTGATACTAGTTTCTGCCCTTTGTGTAGTTATGAGGTTTAAAGTGACTTTTATGTGTTTAGAGACTGTTCCTATGCTATGTCAGTTTGGTTGAGTCTTATTCGCCCCAATTGGAAAGCCTGGTTTTTATGTCAAACAAGGAAGAATGGTTATGGTGTAACCTTTTATTAACTATGACTTGAACTTATTTGAATTGGGACACTACATTCTCTGTCACTACTTACTCATTATGGTTTTAGAGAAACCACGACGTCCATAACCCAGATTACTTTAGACCACATGATGACCCATTTTAGATTCACAGACAGGTGGCTGGAGTTTTGGAAGCTTAGAACCTTTTTTTAAAAAATATTTCGGGCATTCGTGTGTTGTCCCATAATGAAGCATGGACACTTCCTCCAGCTGAATGGTATAGACTTAATGTGGATGTTGCTATTAATATGGTTGCAGGTTTTGTTTCTACTAGTGGGCTGATTAGAGACAACAAAGGTAAGTTCATATGTGGCTTTATAGTGCCATTAGAATTTTGTACACCTTTCACTGTAGAGTTGTGGGCTATCTACCATGGATTAAAGTTTGCTTGGGTGCATCTTCTTGTAAGTCTTTAGGTAGAGTCTGATTGCAAGGAGTTGGTTGACACCATTCTTAGTAAAGACCTATCATTGGTCCTAATGCCAATATTACTACTAACATATAGAACATGTTTTCTTTGAATTGGAATATAAACATTTTTCATTCTACCCAAAAAGCAAATTGTGTTGTTGACTAGATTGCAAGAAAGAGTTTTACTTCCACAAATGCCTTTTAGATGTTTTTTAGAGCTCCTCCTAAGCTTTAAGAGATCATAGAATGTGATTTTAGGGGAGCCTTAGCTCCCTCTTGATTTATTTTTTTCTTTTCTAGGGTCTGTCACCTGTTTTACCAAAAAAAAAAAGAGATAAAATTTAAGTCCATAATAATGTATAAAGAATTTTAAATTATTAACCAAATTAATTGAATAAGCAAGGCCAAAGGACTATTTCTAACCCAAGTTTTAATGCAAAAATAAATATATACTCATGAGATTTTAAAAATCTAAATATCTACCTATAGGCAAACTTCTATTAAAAGTAAAAGTAAAATTGTTATTTTACAAGTAAACTTCAAAACTCTAAAAATTTATATTATTTTCCTTTCTTAATTTAGAAAACTAACAATTTCCTCTCATGATTAAAAACTTTGAAAAGCTACATCTCCCCTCTAGGGTTTTTTCTTCCATCTCTAAATATTGAATGTTGTTTCTACCAATGGCCAGCCTTTCCACCATCTTATTCTCTTATCATCGACATTCCCACTGGACCAATTTTGTTGGACGAAAATGAATTGTCTTCGTTCAACAAAGACGATTTTTCATCTTCTTTTCTTTGACCAAATGAAGATGAATAATCTTTATTCGACTAATGAATCTTCTAACGTCAATTAGTCAATTGGATAAAGACAATTCATTTTTGTCCAGCTAAAGAGACCAAGACGATGAATCATTTTCATCTCTTCATCAAACAAAGATGGTTTGTCTTCATCCGACAAAATTGGTTCAGTGAGAACGTTGACGACAAGAGAAGAAGATGGTAGGAAGGTTGACCAATGGCGAGAATGGCATTCAGTCGCTGAAAAAGGAAGAAAAAACCAAAGGGGGAAATACAATTTTTCAAAGTTTAATTATGAGGGGAAATTGTTAGTTTTATAAAGTAAATGGGGAAATGATATAAATTTTTAGTATTTGGGATTTAGTGATAGAATAATGAGTTTGCCCTTACCTCTAATAGAAGTTAACCTATGGATAGGTATTTGAGTTTTTGAAATCTCATAAATATGTAATTGTCTTTGCATTAAAACTTAAATGGGAAATAGTCCTTTGGCTGAATAAGAAAATAGTAAACATGCAAACAAATCTACCACTACCTTATTCACCTGATCTAGCAACAACTTTTTTATATTCAATCTCTAAGTTAGAGGTTTTTCGGGTATAAATAAATACTTGTATTTAGCAACAACTGAGTTAATGACACTAGTTAGCACTTGCAAAGCTACAATAAGTAGTCTAAATTTGAAAAAGGGAATATTTTATATATATAAAAAATTAGACTAAGCTTTGAGACTAAATCCTTCTGAGGTTTTAAAATTAGCATTTATCCCACCATGGATGGGCTAATGTTATGGAATTTGTGTTAGTTAAAATGGTTAAAAGGTAGAAAAATATCTACACTTTGTCAATTAAAATAAATAAAAAATAAAACACCTCACACTTATGGATGAGAATTTGGGTAAGGATCTTTATCCCCATCCTCTTATGCACATTTGATCCTCATCCTCCTCCTTGCTATGATAATACAAGGACAGGGATCCTGTATCCTTACAAGAACCTAACCCCCAAAGTAAAGATGAATATTTATTTTATAAAGATATCTCATATTTATCAATTTTAGTTTTAACTTTTGTTGTATTATATTTTCAAAGTTGAAAGAAGAAATTCAACATCTCAATGCATTAGAGGTAGGGAAAAAAATCTCATGTGTAGAGCCTGAGTCCAAAGCCCAACTTGGGACTGAGCTTTGCCTGAATTATGCTCAGGGAGGGGCAAGCCCGGGTGAAGGGAGGAGGACCCCAACCTTCCCCTTAGAGCCTTTACCTTGTAGATATAAACCCTATGAATTTAAGTATAATCCTTAAACCTAATGGTATAAGCAATATTTTGAAAATCAGATTGATTCAACCAGAACTGATATATGATTTTGTCTGGTTTTTATATTATTATTAATCAATTGAAAAAAGCAATCAAAACCAATAAAACTGGTATATTCCTAAAACCCAAAAAAAAAAACCAACATCTTCATTTAGAAACATTATTTAATACTAAAATTTTAAATTATAAATTTAAAATTAATTAAAAGCTAAAAAGACTGAAAAGCCTAAAACCTACAACTAAAGGTATATTGAAAAAAAAAAAAAACCACATTTTGAGCTCACTTATACAATTTTACCATACTTTTTACACATAAAACAATCATACTATAAAATATATACAGTTCTTAAAATACCCATGTTGTTGACCAAGTTTGAACTAATACATTCATGACTGTTCATGCATGAATACACAGAGTAGGTGACACCTTCTGAAACCAACCAAGGGGAAAGCAAGGTTGAAGAATATTGCAGAAGGGAAACCATCACGTGAAAATATTTCAGAGGGGAAAAGCTTTTAAAAGCAACCTGTGAGACCCTAAACCTAAGTGTTCTGAAACCTTTGAGATTGCAACTTGTGAATGTCGATGCCAACACTGACGAGAAAGATATCCACTGACGCCAATGAAAATAAGCTGAACCGATGTTGATGAGAAGATCAAATGCTGGAGAAGATTTATGCTCCACCTACCAACACTATGGATGTCGTCATCTAAATCCAGGAAGACTGACTGATTTGGGAGCAATGGCATCCTGAGTGAGTTAGATTAGATTGTTGATTGATGGCTTGTTTTATGAGTTAGATCTAGGGTTTGGATATATGAAAAATTGAGAATTTTTATGTGAAAATGAAAGGTTTATAATCAAAAAATAGAAGTGTTGGTTTTGGTTGTGATTTTGTTGGGTTTTCCCTTGATTTGAAACCACGAGCAATAGAAGAACATGCAAGTAATATCACTAGTAAGTGATATCTCCTATAATCGTCTAGGTGATATGGCCTATTGATACTATTCATAGAATAGTAATTTTTTTTTTGTGTAAATGCATTTCCATTTGTTCATTTCCAAGAATGGCGAATCAATATCCAAGAGGGCATGTACAGGTTTCATAAAGCGTTCAGATTTTATGTGCAAATGACGCTTTACATGAAGATAAATGTAGTAAGCATCATAAATGAGAAACTAACGATAACACAATGAGAATGCTCCAAATGAAATGTTTTGGGCAATTCTTGGGATTGGAAGAGATCCGATTTAGCATCATTTTTATGCATGCAGTGCTATTTCGTTTAATTAACTGTAAAGACACTGACAGAGAACTATGGTGCAAAATAAATGGTGTTGAAGTTCATTTCAGCCTAGTAAAGTTTGCTTTTGTAATTGGTCTAATATTCAGGGATGATACAGAAGTGTCACACTATGTAGATTATACAAGAAGGCTTAGACTAAAATAGGGATACTCTTCGGGGATAGTTCATTACAATATAGGGACATCCAAAGGGTGATTAAAGACTAGATTTGAAGAGACAATGATGAAGATGTTGTGAAGTTTGTGGTATTGTATTTATCGCATGTCTTGCTATTAGGGGTAGACAATAAGAATGTTATAAATGATGGCTTCTTGCGTCTAACCAATGATCTTGATGCATTCAGTCAGTTTTGAGGTTTGTTGTCATGGAATAAGACAAAAGGCTCCATGTGGCAAGGCATAAATGGAAAATAAGAGTTTTGTTTAAAGAACCACCAACCTTACATGATGTCAATCCATGTGGTCAATTGCTCGGTTATGGGATTCCTCATTGGATTTCAGGTAAGCATCACATTATACATATTTTGAGTATATGAAATAATATACAGATAATGTATCATTATATAATTAGTTATTTTAAATTAAATATAAAATAATATTCAATTATATGATGACACATCTTTTATATATTGAAAATGTTTACATGTAGTATTGTTGATAATCTTTTAACTTAATTCATGCTTGCCCAACAATATTAAACATATCTTTTTTAAATTAGATAATGGGACTACAACAATGAAAGTAAGAAAACAAAAAGAAGCAAATTCGGGAAATTTTTACATAGATCAACCTTCTAATGAAGTCCTTTGGATTTTGACTTTGCTTAAGGACTTTTTCCTCAAGCTTGACTTAAATAACTCTGACCTTTACTAATGTTATTCAAATCAACCGTTGCATCAAATTCAAGTTCTACTTGCCCTAATCAAAACCCAGTCCAAAATAGGCAAACACATGTTGATGAATTGTTTCAATCCATGATGAGAGTTCAATACTTTATATTAATTTCTATTAATGTAATTAATTTGCATGATGACCTATATAGTATTTACCCATGATGATAGTTAAATATTTGTTTAAGATGATAAATACTAATAATGAGTACAATTTGTCTATTAATAATAACGTGTTATTATATGATTTAATATTATTTTATTTTTAATTTAAAATTATCATATTATACACACACGCACCCCCCAAAAAACAAACATGTATGTGTATGATGAAATCCATAAATATAGAAGTTGGATTTTCTACTAACTGGAATATAACATATTTGAACACTTATAATCTTCATCTTCTCGTCACAAAAGAAAATTTGAGGCTTAAACTAAATAACAAAAACTTTATTTAAAAGGGAAAATGAAACTTTTTTGTTATAGAGTATACTCTAATCCACAAGGCATCTCCCGAACAAACGTCTCTTCATAGAAACCTACTTGAACAATCATAACTAGTGACTAATCATAACGCTAGCAATTGAAAATTCCTAATCACCATACAACAAGAGACAAGCAATCATTCTAGTCTAGGTCACTGAGAAGACTTTCACTTAGCAACAATTTGTCTCTAAATATTCTATACAAATCTTCTTGTTCTCTTTCATGATAGTAAGAGAAAATTATCTTTACCTATTCAATTAGAATATTTTCAATATTTTTTTAGATAATTAGAATAATAATAAATTCAAATAATCATGTTTGAATTAGGAATATATTTATTATCGTAATTTAATTATAACTTCTTTTTTTCATCCTATAAATATAAAAACTATTGGGAGAGAAAGAAGAGATGAAAAATCTATACATAGAGATATCTACAGACACATATGGTTACATAACTTTAATTATTAACTCATTGTATTCATCCTAGGATATACAATTATTCATAATACACTTATAAACTAATAGATACACCTTCAATATACACAAATAGACCATTTGAACTACGTTAAAAATTTTGCCACTTTCACTTATTGGCTATGTCAATTCCATCTCATTATAACAGATATGATGATCTAATCAGATTCTTATTTATAGTTATCGTTGACTTGATTTGTATAAGATTTTGGATATTGTGGAGAAACTTCATCCCCACCATTACGGACGGGTATATGCAGCTACACAATTTAATATAGCACATTTACCCACTCCCTGATGTAAGAAAAGGATAGTATATTAAAAAACAGTTACTCAAAGGATCTTCACAAGATTATTGCAGAGGCGGCCATCGGTGTCCTGTTCGAAAATAGATTCAGTATACAGTGATTAAATTTCTGCTGATTAATTTATATATTGAACCACATCAGAAGTTTTGTCTTATATTACCATTCAGATCTAAGCCACTAAAAATGCATTCTATCTTGTAAAAGCTAAAGACAAACCAAGAAAGGTAACTATTTCTTATATAAATTGATACAGTTATACCAAATATTGACCTCCAAGCCATTGCAATTTTAACAAATGCATTCTAAAATATAAATAAATTATGCTACCCAGTTGATGCACTTACTATTTGTGTCCCTGTATAAATTCATTGTTGACTGTTTTTGTATATAATAAAATTACATGCACCTAATTTTGATTAATTAATTTGATACCTTGATAATGCATGATCATGTGATTTAGTGATTTTGAATTAAAAATAAAATAATACTCAACTACATAATAATATATCATCTAAATTTTTAAATAAATATTCAAAACTATAAATACGTAACATTGTTATTTTTGTAAAAACGTCCTTACATGCTAACATAAAGACTTGTAGGGGCGGACTTGGGCTTATGTGATGGTAGACCCAGACCCACCATAAAATTTTAAAACCTAAAAATCCATACATAAACCTATCTAAAAATTTTGTGAATATATATAAAGGCCCACCCTTACTTGGGCTTAGAATAAGAATATATCTGGGCCTAAAATAGGAACAAAGGACTTATCCCAAATTTATTTCCTAACAATGTACAAAAGAGCATTTGGGTTTGGGTTTGGTATAAAAAATTTATTTTAAATTATTTTGAAAAACAAATAAAAAAAACTTACTTGAAAAGAGAATTTAGGTCTCGTTTCTTTGTCACAATAATGGTTTTCAAGAAAATAAAAAACAAGTGTGTTTTTGTCTTTCATTTTTTTTTTTTTAATCATGGTATTTCTTTCCCATATGTCAAGTTTATTGTTATTAATGTTTATGAAGATGTTTAATGGTGAGTTTGTTTTCTTTATACACTAAGTGTATATGTTTTTGTAGAAGAAATAAAATTTTTAATAATTTGACTACAAATGGTTTTAGTGCTCAACTGCTATAATTCTTTGATTATCAAGGGTTTTAGACTTTTAGTGTTCATGATTCATTAAGTGAGCATATGCAGTCATGTAGAGTTGTGTAGCTTTGATTTGATATTATGAATGAACAAATGGTAGTCATTAAAAGGAACAACACAAGTCAGCCAATATTTCATATTTCATTTAATAACAACTATATTTTACATTAATTTGTGTTACTTTTATTTTAACATGATTCTCATTATAATAGATTTACATTTATACACACCTAATTCACTAAAATATCAACCTAAAAACTACAAATTATTTGCTCTGGACTTAGGGTTGTATTGATTTACTTTTAAACTAATATTTTTCTTCTAAAATATGTGATGGAAGTTACTGAAGAAAACTTATCACTATATAAGATGAAAAAAAAAAGTGATAATAGTATCAGATGCTTATTTGTTCATTTGAAATTTATGATTGGAGGGAGTAAATGTTAAATCCTTCATATTTAAAATTCTCTCAAGGAAACACCATGAGTGTTTAGAGATTTGTTGAAGATGTTGAGCTTAATATTTATAAATAAAAAAATGTTAGTAGAGAAAGTACTTTTATAAATTCTTGAAGGAGAATAAGCCATAAATGTGAATTAATCTACTATTGAAGAAGATTGGTTTCACCACTAAATTGGAAACCAACTACAGCATCAAACCTTTTTATTTTAGCAAACAACAATGCATTGTTTGTTTCTTTAATTGTCAATCGCTTAATCATTTGATTCCTATCAACTTGAGTTTTTTTAAATATTATTGATGATCTCTTGAAGAGATCTTTAAGCATAGGGTAACACCAATGTTGCAACTTTTCTTCCTTTTCAAGTTTTGTTTAGTTCACTTAATTAGTATATGTTTTATTATTATTATTATTATTATTTTGTTTTCTTTTGTCATCAATTAAATAACTATGATATCCAATTATTTTAAGAGATTAAAAAAAAATCTAATGGCAAGTGTTGATAGATACTCCATTGATAGAGAGGTTAATCAAATCTCATTAAAGGAAGAAGTTTGACAACAGTGACAACAACGCTAAGTAAAAAAAGCTTAACCTTCAAACAAAGTGCTCAATTTAGACGAGTTTAAAGCTAATCCAGGATTAAGGATCCCAAATATTGAGATTTGTTATACCGACAAGCAAAAAAAGGAAGTTCAAAAAGCATACTTGCTTAAAGATTCTAGTCAACCTAAATATCATAATTTTTCTTTCACTCTTTTTAGAAATAAAACATAAGTTTACACCAGAGTGGTACAAAAAAAGTTTAAATTGGATTGGATATAGTGTGGTGAAAGATGCAATATTTTGTTTGCATTGTTATCTTTTCAAAAGTGAAATAGTTGATTTTGGTGATCAAGTAAGTGGTGAAACATTTGTGAGCAAGGGATTTAATAATTGCAAAGATAAAACAAAAGTGAAACAACATGTTGGAGATCTTTCTAGTACACATAATCAATGTAATGTCAAGTGTGTTAATTCGATAAACCAAAATTAACACATCGACGTAAATTTTGCTCGTGTTGAGGAAAAAGTCAAATTGGATTATATAATTTGCTTGAATGCGTCAATTGATTGTATTAGATTTCTTTTACAATAAAGATTGGCATTTTATAGACATGACGAGTCAGTTGAATCTAAAAATCAAGGCAGTTTTATTGAACTATTAAAGTTTCTATACAATCATAGTGATGACGTCAAGAAAGTTGTACTTGAAAATGCTCCAAAAAATCATAAAATAGCATCCCCTAAGATTTAGAGAGAATTGACTAATGTTTATGCTCATTTGATGACCAAAAAAGTTATTAAAAAAATTATGAGAAATAAACAACTGTTCTCATTATTGGTTGATGAATGTCATAATGTGACAGTAAAAAAACAAATGGCTATTGTTTTTCAATATGTGGACAAAGCAGGATGTATTATTAAATGTTTTATAAGGATTGTGTATGTTAAAAATATTTATGTACACTCTTTGAAAACTGTAATAGATGCTTTATTTGTAAAATATATATTGAGTTTAACAAGTTTAAGGGGGCAAGGGTATGATAGAGCAAGCAATATGAGGGGTGAGTACAATGGCTTGAAGAGTTTAATATTAAGAGAAAATAAATCAACTTTCTACATTCATTGTTGTAAAATGTGGCTTAAATGTGTCAAAGGGTAAATTAGTCATTATGGAGTGTTATGTGGTCTGTGTGGTAATTTGGAGCAAAGGGTAATATAGTCTTTTTACTGAGTGTTTAACCTAAGTATATAATATGTCTTATTAGGCGTTAGCGCATGGGTGTGTGAATTTTTGGCCAACTTCCTTATTCTTACTCTGTTCTCTAAAATTAGTGTTGTGTTCTTATGATTTAGTTGAACCAGAGAGAAATCCTCTGGTTTTCTCCAGTTGAGTAAGTGTCTTGAGTCTTGATGAAGGCTTGGTTTGGGACTTCGTTTCACGGCGTACCGTAGTCGTGCGTGGTGTTGATCGAAGGGTTTTATAAGTTGTATTTGCTTATGTTTAATAGTGGATACGACTAGAGCCTTGTCTTCGCCTTGGATGTAGGGTTTCAAATTGAAACCTAAACCAAGTATTTCTTGTGTTATCTTGTTGATTTTTTATGCTGATTTTATTCTTCGTTTCTTGCTAATCCAGTTTACTAATTTGGTAATTCTTAGATAAAGCATTTTTAATAAAACCTAATCTGAAACTAACAATTGTATTTCTTATCAACTTCAACTAGCACTAATCAAAGTTGTGAGTAACCATTCAACATTAGGTGAATTTTTTCAATCTCTCTCAAATTTATCAAACGCTATAGCGACATCTTGCAAACTCAAAGATCTTCTATGAGATAAACAACATGAATATGTGGTATCTTTGATTTCTAATGGTGATCTTCAAACGGGACGAAGTTTGAATCAAGAATGCACTATTAAACGACTAGGAGATACACATTGGGTTTCACACATGGGGATGATTCATAGTGTTATAAACTTATTTTCTTCTATTGTTGATGTGTTCAAGGTGATTGAAATTGAAGGAGACAATTGATAAAACAAAAGTCAAGTAAGGAGTTTATTATGAATCATGAAAAATTTTGAATTTTTTTTTTGTTATTTTTGATGAAAAAAGTATTGGGAATCACAAATGAACTATCACAAGTATTACAAAGAAAAGATTAAGATCTTTTTAATGTTATATGGTTTATACAAATTTCAAATGGTCAATTGCATAAAATGAGAAATGAAGACACTTGTTTCAACATCTTGGTGAAAGCAACTTCTGATTTGTGCAAAATTAATGACATAACAATCCGGGAAAATATAGAAGATAACTTTGAGAGGACAAAACAGGGGATTACACCAATTACAAATAAACATCATTATAAGGTAAATTTGATTGATACAATTTTAGATAATATTAAAAAAAAAAACTCAATAATTGTTTTGATATAGTAAATATGAGATTGCTTCAATGAATGATATCTCTTGATCGAAATAACTTTTTTGTTGCATTTAACAAAGACAAATTACTTGAATTTGCAAGATCCTAACCTGCCGATTTTCCTCAACATGATATTTGGTTACTTGATGATTAACTTGAAAACCATTATGAGGACGTTAGCTCCAATGCCAATTTCACTCATATTAATGGGATTGCCAACCTTACTAAAAAAATGGTTGAGTTTAAAAGGATGGTGCCTACGAAAAAATTTTCCGGCTTATAAAATTAGTAATGGTTTTGCTAATGGTTACAGTAACAGTTGAAAGAGTGTTTTCTTTAATGAATCTTATGAAGAATAGTTTGTGTAATCGAATGAGTGACGAGTGGATGAACAATTGTTTGGTGGTTTACATTGAAAAGAAAGTTTTTGCTACAATTAATAATAAAGATGTTATTAAACGCTTTCAGAATATAGCGAAATGAAAAATGGTGTTAAAGTCAAGATCTTCAAGTATATCATTCCAATTTGCTTTCATCTTTAAATAATTGATATTCAAATATTTAAATCCCTAAGTTTATTATTGTAACTTGAGTTTCTGATCAATAAACAACTAGATGTGTGGATCTTTAATTTGGATTATTGAGTTTTGATTTTGATTATTGGATTTGGAATTATAAAACTTAAAGATTGACAAATTTTGATAATTTTAATCTTTTTTTTTTGTAAACCTTTATATGTTTCACTTGTGTTAAAACTGTGATTGAACTTTAAATTTTTGTAAAATGTTTTTCTCATATTATAATTGATATAAACAATATTATTATGTTAAATTTAAATGGATTATAACATCCCGTGGTATTTTTCTCTCTTTACATTGAGAGATTTTTCCACGTAAAAATTACTTGTGTTATTACATTTTTTTATATTATTTCCATTGTTTAATGTTCAATAGTTTTATTTCAAGTTTTCACTTATTGATTGACAAATAATTGTGAAGTTGTAAAGGCCCCTCAAACAAAAATTTAGGATACTGAATATGTGTATTCCACTCGTCATTGTCAAACGTGAACCTTTGCTTGAGAGAGTTGGTTGAGTTGTCGAATACGATGTAAAAAAAATGGGACAAATATTATGCATAAAAAAAATTTATTAATTAAATATATAATTAAATAATTTTAAAGTAATAGGGAGGATGCGTGAATAATTGTGTTTATGGTCCTTCTCAGATAGGTGAGGGGTTTTAGATAATTGTGATAGAGATATAAAAAAGTAATATTAATGTGAGAGAGTCTGAATTCACTGTCTATATATTTTACTTCATAGAAACCATCCATATTATATAAAAAATATCTAGTAAGAGATGAAGAAGGAACTAAAGTGATAGTTTCAGATTGTGTTTAAGGAGTGGTGCAATTAGTAAAAAAATAAATTTTGATGGATTTGTAGAAGCAATATGTTCTCGTTTAGGCATTAATCACAGTTGCAATATTGTAAAAACTTATTTGCAAAATTCAAACACCTATAGTGATTTACTGTATTTGTTGAAGGATGATTTTGATATACATGCACTTCAAGATCCAAAAAATGTCTGAAACATGTTTGTCTAAACAATATTTTCTGCTTTGAACTTAATTTTGCTCTTATATATTTCATCGTATCCTTGTGATTACGAATATTAATGGTAACTCTAAAATCATGTTCATCATGAAATCGTCTCTCTCCCACTTTATCATTAATTGGAAATTTCTGAAAAAACACATTTAAAATGAAATGTTATGAGTTTCATTCAATAAAGTTTAAATTTAAACATGTACAACGCAGATATCCCATTCTATGAACAATATTTTGCGCGACTTTGCGCAGTTAGCGCGGTTTGCAACCGATCAATAACATCCCAACATTAAACCATACCCACAATAGATTATTTACAACCGATCGATAAAAATTATATAAACCAAATAAATAAATACAAATGATAACTAATTTGTGAAGCTATTGTTGATATATCGTCGCTTCTATATATTTTACTACTTTTACTGCTTTTAGGATATTCGCCAACGATTTTTGCTCTATATTTTCAGATTTCTAATTTCAGCCTTCTCTTTTTCGTTTCGGTAAAAATAACTTTCAAAGTGATTCACTTTGGATTTTACTTGATTTTTCAACATAAGAGTCAAATGGGTAAAAAAATTATTGTTTGTTTAAATTGGCAAAACTTTTTTACGTTAGCTTAAAAACGTATAAACGGACAGATTTTTACTTATTTTAATTAATTTTCCTTTAAAATGTACTTAAATTAATACATTTCTCAATTAAAAAAAAAAGGGGGTTGAAAAGTCACATTGAATAACGATTATCTTACCTCTAATGGTTCGGTCACCATATATGTCACGCTGCCGTAATACAATACATCACTTCTCCTCAACTCTGCAATTAGTCCTATTCGTTCGCCGTCCTGTATATATAGAACTCAAGACTAGCTCAATGTTTCACTGCCTTCTCTCCTATTACTACTCATTTCAAGCACTAAACTACCACATTTGTTTCTCTCTAGCAAGATGGCCAAGTCACCGGAGGAACAACACCCTGTTAAGGCTTTTGGGTGGGCAGCCACTGACCCTTCTGGTCGTCTCTCCCCCTTCAAATTCTCCAGGCGGTATTTCATTTTCAATATTACATTAAAATTTCACTAACAGTTTAGCGTTCATCAGTCAGATCATAACATCATAACGGTTAACATATATGCAGGGAAACAGGTGATGAAGATGTGATGTTTAAGGTGTTATATTGTGGGATATGCCACTCTGATCTTCACAGTATCAAAAATGAATGGGGCAACTCTACCTACCCTTTGCTTCCTGGGTATGTAAATATCATCCTCCTTCTTCTTCTTCTTCTTCTTGTATTTTTCCATAAAACCACAAATTGTATGGGCTTGGACCAGGAAAGAATCACTTTATTTCTAGTCAAAAGATTAAAACTTTATTGGTGGGTGTCTTATCTTGATCATTTTAATGTATTCTCTAGTTCAATCCATTCATACACGTTAAAATTGGATTCCTAAAATCAAAAACATGATTGCAGGCATGAAATTGTTGGAGTAGTGACAGAAGTGGGTAGCAAAGTGAAGAAAGTAAAAGTAGGAGACAAAGTTGGTGTTGGATGTATGGTGGGTGCATGCCACTCCTGCGAGAGTTGTGTCAATAATCTTGAAAACTACTGTTCAAAAATGCTACTTACTTACAATTCCATCTACACTGATGGAACAATCACATATGGAGGATATTCTGATCATATGGTTGCCAATCAACGCTACATTGTTGTGTTCCCTGATGGTATGCCACTTGATGCTGGTGCTCCTCTTCTCTGTGCTGGGATCACCGTTTATAGCCCCTTGAAATATTTTGGATTAGCTGAACCAGGGAAGCACATTGGCGTCGTCGGCCTCGGTGGGCTTGGTCACGTGGCTGTTAAATTTGCCAAGGCTTTTGGCGCTAAAGTGACAGTGATTAGTACCTCTCCAAGCAAGATGAAAGAAGCTTTGGAACATCTTGGTGCTGATTCATTTTTGGTTAGCCGTGACCCAGAAAAAATGCAGGTTACAAGAGGTTCTTAAATAAAATTGCTGTAAAAAATGTGTGTTCTGATTGTAACGAAAGAACATGTTTTTTTTTAAAATAAAATTGCAGGCGGCTACGGGAACTTTGGATGGTATAATTGATACAGTGTCTGCAGTTCATCCAATTATGCCACTGCTCAGTCTGTTGAAATCCAATGGAAAGCTTATTATGGTTGGTGCCCCAGAAAAGCCACTGGAGTTGCCTGTCTTTTCGTTACTTATGGGTAAGTTCAAGGGAAAAACATAATATTATATTATGGATTATGATCTCAACTTTTGAGTTAATTAATAAATGATGATGTGACAACAGGAAGAAAGACGGTGGCCGGCAGTGTTATAGGAGGAATGAAAGAGACACAAGAGATGATTGATTTTGCAGCAAAACACAACATAACGGCTGATATTGAAGTTATCCCAATGGATTATGTGAACAAAGCTATGGAGAGACTTGCTAAGGTTGACGTTAGATACCGATTTGTCATTGACATTGGGAATACCTTGGCAGCTACCAAGCCTTGATGATTGTATTGGCGTATTTCTAAGTTTTATTGCATTGCTTTCAAGGTTTTTGAGTGCCAAAATACAGAAATTTCCTCATAGATTTATGTAACAGAGTATCTCTACATGTATTACAATATTTTGAGTTGTGATTGAAATAAATAACAAATGCTTTTTATTCTAACTCTGGTTATCCCAGCAGGCAATAAATGTGGCAAACAAACTTTACTATCATTTTTCTTCTTGTAAATTGAAGTAACGCACGATTCCATTGTTACCAAGAGCAAAGAAATATTAAAATTCAGCTGGTGCTTTCAAAATCTGACAAGATGAGCGAAAACGAGGGTGGAACCCTCTCTAGCAACACCAAGACATCAGAGGAAACAGATGTTATTCTCAGGAGAAAGAAGAAGGTCAAGAGAGTCTGATCTTTGTCACCAGGGAGGTCATTGGCACAAGGAGGTTATGCTTCATTAGCAAATGCTTTGAAAGGGGATGGTAGTTTATGTTAGCAACAGACCACTCTCATAGATATTTTAACAAATACTTGATGAGCACAAAACAGAGGATAAAGAAGAATGAAACTCTATTATATTTATTCCTTTCATATTACTGCATATATATAGCCAAACAAAGTAAGACTTACCAAACAAATAGCTAACAACATCAATAGCTGCTGAAAATTAAGAAACCATTAACAAACCACTACTAGCAAAATCAATTGTTGCTTGAAAATAGGAAACCACTAATAGACTAATTTTGACTCATTCAACAAAATAAATAAACACCATTATTCCCTCCCTTAAACTGAAAGCTATCACATTCAGTTTAAGAGAAAACATAAAATCGCAATCTCTTCCTTAAATTGGATTCTCCTAGTTGCACACACCAAGGAGCCTTTGAAGTTTCACAAATGTTTCCAAGTTGAGGGGCTTTGTTAGCATATCAGCAACTTGATCTTCGCTCCTATAGTAGATAAGATCGGTTGTTCCATTTTCCACAAGATCATGTAAGAAATGATATCTCATGTCTATGTGCTTGCTTCTCCTATGTAAAACTAGATTTTTTGAGAGTTTTTGCTGAACTGTTGTATAATAAACACAAGTAGCTCCCTATTACTTGAACTGAAGCCTTTCAAGAGCTTTACTCAACCAAATAGCTTGGTATGCGCATGAAGTAACAGCCACAAACTCAAATTCAGTAGTAGATAAAGTAACAATTGGCTGCTTCTTTAATGACCATGAAATAATACTCGAACCCATCATAAAAACATACCCTTAAGTGTTTTTTCTATCATTCATATCTCTAGCATAATCACTATTAGTGAATCAAGGCAAATGTGATTTGTCTCCTTTCTTATAAAACAACCCAAAATTAGAAGTACCCTTCAAATATCTGAGGATTCTCTTAGCTGCCATCAAATACAATTCCTTTGGATATTCTATAAACCTGCTGATAAGACTAACAACATGCATAATATCTGGTCGAGTTGTCGTTAAATACATTAGACTTCTTACAAGCTGCTTGTAAAGTGTGCTATTAACCTTCCTCCCTTCAAGATCTTTCACAAGCTTGAAGCTCTTGTCAATAAGAGTCATAACAAAATTGTAGTTCTGCATTTCAAACTTGTCTAACACTTCTTGCACATATTTTTTTTTACAAAGAAAAGTTTCAGCAGCAGATTGCACTACCTCAATACTTAGAAAATAATGCAACATTCCAAGATCACTCATGTCAAATTCAAGCATCATAAACTATTTAAACTTTTTCAGCAGGCCATCATCATTTCCAATATAAATTAAATCATCCACATATAAGCGCACTATAAGCATTTTACCTCAAACTTCCGTTTTTATGTAAAGAAAGTGCTTATAAGGACACCTTTGAAACCCTTCCTTTAAAAAATAAGCATCTATACAACTATACCAAGCTCTAGGTGCTTGTTTTAGTCCATATAAAGCTTTTTGTCAGTTTATATATTTCATGCTCTCTAACAACTTTCACATAACTAGGGGGTTGTTCAAAATACCTGTTCTTGCAAGTCTCCTTGTAAGAAAGTTGATTTCACATCCAATTGGAGAATGGGCCATGAGTTTTGTGATGCCAAAGAAATCACTAATCTGATTGTGTCTTGCCTTGTAACTAGAGCAAAAACTTATGTGTAATCCACACCATATTCTTACTTGTAGCCTTTAGCAACAAGATGTGCCTCGTATTTGTCAACTTCTTCATTTTCTTTCAACTTAGTCTTGTAAATCCATTTAACACCAATTGCCTTCTATCACTTTGTAAGTTCTATCAACTCCCAAGTGTTATTCTTCTCGATGGTAGCAATTGCTTCATCCATGGCTTTCTGCCACTTTGGTTATTTAACAGTAACATCAAATGTTATAGGATCAAAGTCTTCAAAAAGAGCAAAATGAGTGTGTAGATCCTTATATTCTTTAATTTCATTATCAGACATCCATGTTGGCCTTCTTCTGATACGATGAGGATAAGATCTAGCTCTAATTTTTGTTTTTATTTCTATTGAAGTCTTTGTGGTTGTTGGAGTTGGCTTACTTTCCCTATGTTACTATTTTTCCTTCTCTACATGGCCAAGTGTTTTATTCATCAAAAACAACATCACGACTAACAATAATTTTCTTAGTAGTAGGATTATACAGTTTTTAGGCCTTGGATTAATCACTAACACCAAGAAAAATGCATGTTTAATCTTTTTCATCTAATTTGCTTCGTTGTTGGTCTGGTACATGAGCATATGTAATACATCCAAAAATACTAAAATGGTCAAAAATAGGTTTATGACCATTTCAAGTTTTTTCCAGTGCCATGTTTTGTATTGTAAATGCTAGACTTCTGTTCAAAATATGAATGTTTTATTTGACCGTTTCAGGCTAGAATTTTTTAGGAATACCACTCCTTGATAAGAGACTTCATACCATATTTAAGATAGTGCGATTTTTCCTCTCACTCATGCCATTTTATTAAGGTGTGTAAGCTGGCGTTAATTGCTTTTAAATGCCATGGTTCTCACAGAAAGCCACAAATTCTTATGAGTTGTATTCTCTACCACGATTTGTATGAAGAACTTTGATGAAGCTCCCAACTATTTTTTCAACTTGCACATTGTATTTCTTAAGAGCTGATAAGGCTTTAGATTTATGTTGCAAGAAGTGAACCCAAGTTTAGCAACTATAATCATCATTAAAGGTAATCAAATACCTTTTAGTTCCATTAGATGTTAGATTTATTGGTCCATACAAATCAAAATGTACTAGTTTCAACACCTTCTAAGCTCTCCAAGACTTTCCTTTTGGAAAACTATCATTATGTTGCTTATTGACAACACAATCTTTACAAACTTCTAAAGAAGCTCAAATTTTGGAAGTCCCATGACCATTTATTTTTGCTAGAAGGTTCTCAATCTACTAAAGTTAAAATGTTTATACTAGAAATGCCAAAGCCAAACTACATCTTTCATGAGTGTAGAAAAATAAGAATAATTGGTGTTTTGAAGCTGCAAGGGAAACATCATATTTGTTGTCATATTGACTTTTGTAATCAGGCCATGCTTTGAATCTTGAACTAGACAAGCACCATCTTCAATTATAATCTCATATCCTTTTTCTTGAATCTGACCCATACTAAGCAATTTCATTTTTAACTCTGGAACAAAAAGAACATTAGAAATAGTCTGAATAGAATCTGTATTGTTTGGAATGTTACCTTTCCTCTTCCCTTTATGGAAATAGTAGAATTATCTCCAAACTTTATTGTGGTGCAGAAAGATTTATCCAATTCTAGGAAAACAAATCTATCTCCATATATATGATTACTGCAACCCATATCCAAGTACCATGTATTCTTGTAGGTATTCTCTTGAATATGGAAGACCATTAATAAGGATATTTCTTCTTCATTCTTCTTTTTTTCTACAAAGTTAGACCTCTCACCATGATCTCTATTCAGATTAGTATGACATTATGAACGATAGTGACCATACCTATTGCATTTGTAACACTCTACCTTAAATTTGTCTATTAACTTTAAGTGTTGGCCATTAAGTCCTCTTCCTCTTCTTTCAAATTGATTCTCTTGGTGCTGTTGATGTTTGTTCCGACAATCAGTGCCCTATTTCCCTTGACCTCATGCTTGATCAGCTCATTTAGATGTACAACTATTTTCTGATATGACCTTCAATACTTGTTCCTCTATCTCTTACTAGTTAAGTTTCTGCTCATTAACCAACAAAGAACTTTACAATTCATCAATTGAAAACTAGTAAAAAAATTAGATTCTTTGATGGAACAAACAAGAAAATTTAATTTTGGTGTCATAGACCAAAAAATCTTCTCTATTATAATTACACTTTTGTCTTGTCACTATGGATTCGTATCTTGTTAACAATTTTCATAGTTCTTGAGAAATAATCTGAAACTGATTCCCTTCTTTTCATTTGAAGCATTTCAAACTCTGAGCGAAATGTTTGAATCTGCTACCTTTTAGCCTTTGCTAAACCTTGGTATTTTTTCTTCATGGAATCCTAAATATGCTTGGAGGTGTCCTTGTAAAGAATAGTTTCCAAGATTGAGTAATCAATAGCTTGGAAAAGATAATTCTTTACCTTGAGATCTTTTAGTTGTTGTGCATCTAACTTTTTCTTGTATGCATTCATCAATTTCATGATGGTTGTTGGTTCTATAATCCCATCTGAGACAACTTGCAAATACTTTTTGGATCTTAAAAAAATCTCCATTAACATGCTCTAATGGTCATCGTGACCATTAAAGCGAGGAATAGCTAGTTGGACAAAACTGTCGGTGGTTATCCTTCACTACTCATTCACTGTTGTTGTTGAGTGAACTAAGAGTAATTGTTGCTAACACTCTTTCTTCTGGAACCATTCACAACTTTTGGCTTTAATACCAGATGTTAGTAATAGAACACTCTCATAGATATTTTTAACAAATGCTTAGTGAAAACAAAAACAGAGAACAAAGAAGAATGAAACTCTATTATATTTATTCCTTTCATACTACTGTATGTATATAACCAAACAAAGTAAGACCCACCAGTCAAATAGCTAACAACATTAATAATTATTGAAGATTAGGAAACCATTAACAAACCACTACTAGCAAAATCAATAGTTGCTTGAAGATAGGAAACCACTAATAGACTAATTTTGACTCATTCAACAAAATAAATAAACACCATTAGTGTACAAGTTCACACTGTTGAGGACATTACAGAGGATGATCAAGAAGGGTTCATGGATAAAAATACTAATTCAGAAATAGAATCACAATAATCAGATGATAAAGTGGAAGACTTTTCCATTGTTTTTAAAGGGGATCCTCTCTGCCTAATTTTTCACATCTCTAAGAAATAATGTAAAAGACTGCGCCAACCGTGGAAGAGATATGTTATTATCAAATTGCTTGGCAAGAGAGTTTGCTATGCTTTTTTGGTTTGCTGACTTCAAACCTTGTGGTTACCCTTGGGTGGCATAGAAGTCATTGATGTTAACAATGATTTTTATGTGATTTAATTTGTCTCCTAGGAAAATTATAAGCAATTAATGGTTAATGGCGCTTATCACAAATCATCATCTTACGGTGCATAAATGGGAACAAAATTTTGATCTTTTTACGACCGAAATAAATAAACTAGTTACCTAAGTAAGGTTATTGGGAGTTGTTTTAGAATATTATGACATGAACTTTCTCTAAAAGCTTAGCAGTGGATTAGGAAAAGTCATCAGAGTTGATAACACAACAAAACTGGTTGTTCAAGGGAATTTCGCTCGACTTTGTGTTGAACCGCATTTGAAGAAACCATTTATGTCAAGTTCCAATTAGACCAGAAACGCTACAAAATTGAATACGAGAGTTTGCATGAGATTTGTTTTCATTGTGGACTCTATGGACATAAAAAGGAATTGTGTTCCAATATCATGGCAAGAATAATAAATTCAGCTTGCATGAAAATTCAATCGAAGAGAAAAAAGATGTCAACTAACATCTTGACAACGAACAACGAATAGTTTAGACCATGGATGGTAGTCTAACTTTAGAAAGGGGAAAATCGTAATCTGTGAACTAATAAAGGAAAGTTTTCACGTAATGAAGGGAGTGATGGGAAGGGAAATGAAAGGAAGTCATTACAAGATAGTACTGTTAGAAATTTCCTATTGTGTGCTAACATTAATTATGGTTTTAATTTAATAAAATCGAGTAATTGAATAGTCTAATGTCAGTTTATAAATAGACTTAAATGATTAATAAATATAAGTCTAATACATTTGAAGGTTATGATATGAGTGGACAACACAAGTGTGGGTCTCAAGGCTTATTAGACATGATGGGAGGTCAATTAACCTGATATAAATTGGCTAGATCTCTGTTCCAAAACCTAATGTAGTATGATTGCAGTATAGTTTACCCATTCAAAGCTGTCATTAAAGGAGGTTTATGGAGTAGAAGAGCAACTCACGTCGAGAAGTGATCTCGACAGGCAATTTCAAGTGATTTTCAAAGGTTTTTCAGATTCAATTTGCATGGCGATATAATTATTCCTAAAACCCTAAAGTTTTAATTCAATATTTTATAATTTATGCATAGATCTTGTCATTTAGGATTAATTGATTTAATTCAAATTTATGCAAAATTAAATCTTATATGCAGTATTAGGGCGGTTTGCATTAAGTTATGAAATCATAAATTCAAAATTAAAATTATTAATTATTAATTCTGAAATTGAGGTGTTTAAATCCATTTTAGGGTTTTTTGAAAAACCATATTAAGATTATTTCAATTAGGGTTTTTAATTAGGGTTCTTATTTGAAATTAGGATTTTAAATTGATCAATTAAACCTTGAAATCAGCGTTTGATAATCTATGATTTTGTTTTTCAAAAGTTTAATTTTAGTTTGGTTAATTTGATTTTGAATTTGAAATTGTTTGTAGCTGAAATCAGATCTGAAAAATCACAGTGAGGTTTGCCTTTCTATCTTAATTTGCAACGAACATAGTGGCAACATCGACTAATCCTTTGTTGCCCAATTAAAACCCTAATAGTAGGAGCGAACTCGATGGCCAGAATTAGCGATAAGGAGTCATCAGTGTTAGTGTTTTTCCTTTCTTTGTTAAGATGTATTGACTCAAATTCGATGATCAAATCTTTAGTAGAATAACTGCCATAAGCTGGCTTTCATTTCCCCTCACGTATGAGACAAATTGGATGATTGAAGACCAGAGATTGAGACATTAGTAACGAGGAGATCTTGAACCTAGGGTTTTCCCAGATCTTGGGTCAATTTGGAGTTAGGAAAACCCAAATTTTGACTCGTAAAGTGAACAAATTGCCTAGACCTAGTCAATATTAAATCGAGTCAGGTAATTGGGCTTTGATCCAACCCAAGTTTCCTAGGCTAGATCAGCCTGAATATAGGCGTTGTATCCACACACATGATAAACTTGAAGAAGCAATGTCAATCATACATGTGCATATGTGTGAAGAAATATATGAGTGAAAGTGTGTGTCAATGAGATAAGGTGCATAGGCATAGGTCCGAAAATATTTGTTACACGTGTAGGTAGGTAAGTCATTCTGGTAGCGCATGTAAGCACATAAGCACTATTAGAAGGCACGTTCAGGCACGTGGAGCACTTTTGGAAGGGCGTGAGGCATATGAATGGGGTTTCTTTTGTGTAGTGTGTATCTGGAGGCATATGCAACACATGAAACCTTTCCTAGTAATGTGTGAGTGGCGTGAAATGGTTTGTTTAGTGTATTGGCAATCTTTGAAGGTGTTTGTAGGCTTATAGTGGGTGCAAGTAACTTGTAGGGTCTTATAAAAGTGCGTCATTGCATGTGAATAGTGAATTAAATCTAGTGGTTGCATGAAATTGTATGTAATCAAGTATCTTATAGGTGTGTGTGCAGACATGAAGGACCTTTTGAATATATTAGGTTGTGCGAATGTCTTATGAGAGTATTTAACAAGCTTTTAAAATTTTCTTGGGACACATAAGTGCAAGCGTAAAGTTTAAGGATTCATGTTAAAACTTCATGAAAGACAAGCAACAATCCATGACATTCATTAAGAATTTATGATAGCATGCGAATGGCTTGTAGTGTCATGTAAAGACATATAAGACACTTGTAAGTCTCCATTTGAAGGTGAATGAATTATTAGGTTAAATATTATAGCATAAAGTACTCGCTTGTTATTAGGATTGACAAATTTAAGTATCAACTCTGTCATGTATGGCTAAGATACTATATTAGGTTAAGATTATTATTCATTGGGAAATGCAACAATTTAAATAAGTTTGTCAAAGACAATAAGGTAAAGTATCTCATAAAATCTTATTAAAGGCAATAATATTTAGTATCATTGAAATAGTTTATCAGTTTTCATGATAGTAATCACCAAAGTGGTATATTATTGAGCCTTACAAAATTTCCCTTTGCAATGATACATTTTCGGTTTTTAACGCATAAGGTTAATTTTGAAAATGCATTAGTTGTGAAGAACTCAATATACCCAAAGGTAGTTGGACTTATTCAATTGACATGTGTTTTCCTATTAAATAAAAGATGAACAATGGTCTAAAAAGTTTTATTTGCCCAAAGGTAATATTTCTTTCAAAACCATATGTTCTGAAAGTCTTTATATAGGTATGTGACATTGTGTTTGGGATCCTAATAGCATGTTATTTCTCATGCCCAAAGGTGATTTAACAATAATGCACTAAAGAATCATTATAAAGTACAACTTATAAAGTTTTAAAACTATTTTGATTATTACTTAATACAAATTTTTTGCAATAATTAATTAAGATTGTCAAAGATAATTTAGTGTTATATCTCATGAAATCTTAATTTTGACAATATTATTTAGTCTCAGTAGAAATTAGTAAGTTGTTAGAGTGTCTAATTGCCAAGTTAGTGCATGCATTGAAGCTTGCAAAAATTCTACATTCGGTGAAAAAAAAACATTCTTCAATTTGATACATATAATTTCTTGCCCAAAGGTAGTTATTGTGTGTGAAAAAATTGATGGGTGCATAAAGTGTTCGTGGAATTACATTGGTCGTGAAATTTTTAATTCATCCAAAGGTGGTTATAACTTTTCAATTGACATATGTTTTTCTTTCTGGTATAAAAGAGAGCAATAACCTAAAGGGTTTATTTGCCCAAAGGTGATAGACTTTCTAAAAGTTATCTATTTTTCTTATCTATAACCTTATGTTTGATGGCCCTAATTGCATATCGTATTAGCTACCCAAAGGTGATTATATGATGATGTGTTTGGAACCCTTGTGGATAATAACTTATAAGGTTTTCAAACTATTTATTGCTAATGACATTGGTTATAACATCTCATTTATAATATAACCCATTATTTTGAACAATAATAATAATGTCACAATAGAGGTTATGACTGGCTCTAACTTTAATAGTTAGAGATAACATATTTAATTTTCACTGTTGATTAAGGATATGGTTTTGGCCCAATAAGTTTATGGACCACCCAAGCCTAGATAACAATCCAATTGAATAAAGGGATTTCTATGTTGAGTGGGAGAAGTCTATTAGGTTAAGTTGTTTGCCATAAAGAGCTAATTATTGATTACCACATTAGAGGTTTACCCTGAGGATTACTAAAACATCTCACAATATTGGAGATACTCGTTTAATTAGTACAACTCTAACAAGGTATGATAGTCCTAAAGGAGTCCAATATTGATAGGTATGTGTTAAGTTTTCAAAAAGACATCGTAAAACTCACTTTTGACTTCAGTCAAATCAAGATTAGTTGTGGTTTAGAATCAAACATGAGGTATTGTTAAACTGATTTTTAAATGTTATTGAAAAAGAGAAGCACAAGGAAAAAGCAACAATAAAAAGTGTTAGTTTTGTTGCCCAATAAGGATTAAGGTTTTTAAATGTGAAATTGGTCAATCGATACTCCACTGATAGAGAGGTTAATCAAATCTCATTAAATGAAGAAGTTTGACAACAGTGACAACAACACCAAGTAAAAAAAGCTTAACCTTCAAACAAGGTGTTCAATTTAGACGAGCTTAAAGCTAATCCAGGATTAAGGATCCCAAATATTGAGATTTGTTATACCGACAAGCAAAAAAGGGAAGTTCAAAAAGCATACTTGCTTAAAGGTTCTAGTCAACCAAAATATCATAATTTTTCTTTCACTCCTTTTAGAAATAAAACGTAAGTTTACACCAGAGTGGTACAAAAAAAGTTTAAATTGGATTGGATATAGTGTGGTGAAAGATGCAATATTTTGTTTGCATTGTTAACTTTTCAAAAGTGAAATAGTTGATTTTGGTGATCAAGTAAGTGGTGAAACATTTGTAAGCAAGGGATTTAATAATTGGAAAGATAAAACAAAAGTGAAACAACATGTTGGAGATCTTTCTAGTACACATAATCGATGTTATGTCAAGTGTGTTAATTTGATAAACCAAAATTAACACATCGACATAAATCTTGCTCGTGTTAAGGGAAAAGTCAAATTGGATTATAGAATTTGCTTGAATGCGTCAATTGATTGTATTAGATTTCTTTTACAATTAAGATTGACATTTTATAGTCATGACGAGTCAGTTGAATCTAAAAATCAAGGCAGTTTTATTGAACTATTAAAGTTTCTATACAATCATAGTGATGACGTCAAGAAAGTTGTACTTGAAAATGCTCCAAAAAATCATAAAATGGCATCCCCTAAGATTTAGAGAGAATTGACTAATGTTTATGCTCGTTTGATGACCAAAAAAGTTATTAAAAAAATTATGAGAAATAAACAACTGTTCTCATTATTGATTGATGAATGTCATAATGTGACAGTAAAAGAACAAATGGCTATTGTTTTTTGATATGTGGACAAAGCAGGATGTATTATTAAATGTTTTATAAGGATTGTGTATGTTAAGAATACTTATGTACACTCTTTGAAAACTGTAATAGATACTTTATTTGTAAAATATATATTGAGTTTAACAAGTTTAAGGGGGCAAGGGTATGATAGAGCAAGCAATATGAGGGGTGAGTACAATGGCTTGAAGAGTTTAATATTAAGAGAAAATAAATTAACTTTCTACATTCATTGTTGTAAAATGTGGCTTAAATGTGTCAGAGGGTAATTTAGTCATTATGGAGTGTTATGTCTTCTGTGTGGTAATTTGGAGCAAAGGGGTAATATAGTCTTTTTATTGGGTGTTTAACCTAAGTATATAATTGTCTTATTAGGCGTTAGCGCATGGGACTTCGTTTGAGTAAGTGTCTCGAGTCTTGATGAAAGTTTGGTTTGGGACTTCGTTTCACGGCGTGCCGTAGTCGTGCGTGGTGTTGATCGGAGGGTTTTATAAGTTGTATTTGCTTATGTTTAATAGTGGATACGACTAGAGCCTTGTCTCTGCCTTGGATGTAGGGTTTCAAATCCAAACCTGAACCAAGTATTTCTTGTGTTATCTTGTTGATTTTTTATGCTGATTTTATTCTTCGTTTCTTGCTAATCCAGTTTACTAATTTGGTAATTCTTGAATAAAGCATTCTTAATAAAACCTAATCTGAAACTAACAATTGTATTTCTTATCAACTTCAACTAGCACTAATCAAAGTTGTGAGTAACCATTCAACATTAGGTGAATTTTTTCAATCTCTCTCAAATTTATCAAACGCTATAGCGACATCTTGCAAACTCAATGATCTTCTATGAGATAAACAACATGAATATGTGGTATCTTTGATTTCTAATGGTGATCTTCAAACGGGACGAAGTTTGAATCAAGAATGCACTATTAAACGACTAGGAGATACACATTGGGTTTCACACATGGAGATGATTCATAGTGTTATAAACTTGTTTTCTTCTATTGTTAGTGTGTTTAAGGTGATTGAAATTGAAGGAGACAATTGATAAAACAAAAGCCAAGTAAGGAGTTTATTATGAATCATGAAAAATTTTGAATTTGTTTTTTTGTTATTTTTTATGAAAAAATTATTAGGAATCACAAATGAACTATCACAAGTATTACAAATAAAAGATTAAGATCTTTTTAATGTTATATGGTTTGTACAAATTTCAAATGGTCAATTGCATAAAATGAGAAATGAAGACAGTTGTTTCAACATCTTGGTGAAAGCAACTTCTGATTTGTACAAAATTAATGACATAACAATCCGAGAAAATATAGAAGATAACTTTGAGAGGACAAAACAAGGGATTACACCAATTATAAATAAACATCATTATAAGGTAAATTTGATTAATACAATTTTAGATAATATTAAAAAAAAAACTCAATAATTGTTTTGATATAGTAAATATGAAATTGCTTCAATGAATGATATCTCTTGATCCAAATAACTTTTTTGTTACATTTAACAAAGACAAATTACTTGAATTTGCAAGATCCTAACCTGCCGATTTTCCTTAACATGATATTTGGTTACTTGATGATTAACTTGAAAACCATTATGAGGACGTTAGCTCCAATGCCAATTTCACTCATATTAATGGGATTGCCAACCTTACTAAAAAAATGGTTGAGTTTAAAAGGATGGTGCCTACGAACAAAATTTTCGGCTTATAAAATTAGTTATGGTTTTGCTAATGGTTGCAGTAACAGTTGAAAGAGTGTTTTCTTTAATGAATTTTATGAAGAATTGTTTGTGTAATCGAATGAGTGATGAGTGGATGAACAATTGTTTGGTGGTTTACATTGAAAAGAAAGTTTTTGCTACAATTAATAATAAATATGTTATTAAACGCTTTCAGAATATAGCGAAATGAAAAATGGTGTTAAAGTCAAGATCTTCAAGTATATCATTCCAACTTGCTTTCATCTTTAAATAATTTTGATTATTGGATTTGGAATTATAAAACTTAAAGATTGACAAATTTTGATAATTTTAATCTTTTTTTTTTTTGTAAACCTTTATATGTTTCACTTGTGTTAAAACTGTGATTGAACTTTAAATTTTTGTAAAATGTTTTTCTCATATTATAATTTATATAAACAATATTAATTATGTTAAATTTAAATGGATTATAACATCTCGTGATATTTTTCTTTCTTTACATTGAGAGATGTTTCCACGTAAAAATTACTTGTGTTATTACATTTTTTTATATTATTTCCATTGTTTAATGTTCAATAGTTTTATTTCAAGTTTTCACTTATTGATTGACAAATAATTGTGAAGTTGTAAAGGCCCCTCAAACAAAAATTTAGGATACTGAATATGTGTATTCCACTCGTCATTGTCAAACGTGAACCTTTGCTTGAGAGAGTTGGTTGAGTTGTCGAATATGATGTAAAAAAAATGGGACAAATATTATGCATAAAAAAATTTTATTAATTAAATATATAATTAAATAATTTTAAAGTAATAGGGAGGATGCGTGAATAATTGTGTTTATGGTCCTTCTCAGATAGGTGAGGGGTTTTAGACAATTGTGATAGAGATATAAAAAAGTAATATTAATGTGAGAGAGTCTGAATTCACTGTCTAGATATTTTACTTCATAGAAACTATCCATATTATATGAAAAATATCTAGTAAGAGATGAAGAAGGAACTAAAGTGATAGTTTCAGATTGTGTTTAAGGAGTGGTGCAAGCCATTAGAAAGAGACTGGGTTCTAACAGTAGTGGATGATAGAACATTCTCTTTTGGGTATATCTGGGAAAGATATACAATAACGTGGCTTTGACAGTAATTATCAGTTACCAACTACCACAATAAAACAATGTCACTTTGGCATATCTAACTCATTTTATCGACGAATGGATTGCAAAAAGATATACCTATCACCACTTTGAAGCAATTCGATTTGCTCTTACATTCCATAACAAAAAAGTTTTGTTAATCACTTCTAGGATCACTCTATTAGATACTCGATTCCCTAATTACGAGTACGCTAATCTTGAAATTGTTCAAACCACCTTGAATGTACGAATAATTATGGTTACCCTCTTTCCAAACTTTTGCATGTCATTAAATGATCCTCAATTATACCACGTTTTGAAGTTTCAAATCCAAGTCTCAGGAGTAGTCCCACAAGGTCAAATCTCGATGGCCACCATTCATTACCAGTTGGCCTACCTTGTCTAGAATCGTTCAATTGGATATTGCTACTCCTAAAGGCACCTATGATGCTATTTTCCACAAAGTAGGAGTACTTGGTTACAACATACTTGGAGATCCCTCAGAAAAATGAAAATGGAAGAGTTTGCAACAAGTCATTGATAATCTTTGAATTGACTCAAAGAAAACTGTTGAGGCTCTTTAGGTAATAAAGAAGGTGGTGCAATATAGTATGGGCCAGAAGGAAAAGTTGAAGAAGGAACTAATGGAGTTCTTTGGATCATTTGTTTCATGTGGGCTGATTGGACCTTAAGGATTTCATCTCTTATTGTTGTAGATGGATTGAGGTTCGTAGGGCTATGCCAGACATGATGTCATTATAAATTATCAACGACTTGTCGCATCCGTAAGAGGAAAGGCGATAGCTTCTTTTGAATTATGATAACCAAAACGTACATAAAAGGTCTGGGTACCGACAACAGATATTAGAATGTGTGAGACGTGACTTTTCCTTCTCGTGCAACGCAAATTATATGCACACCACAAAAAGCCCAAAACAGTTTTTCCCTTCAGAATCACCTACAGACTTCATAATTGGCTCAGCAAATACGTAATCCTTGGGCAGTAATGTCTCACTTTACACGAGATATAAAGGCCACTACTCCGTCGCTGTAACCAACAAAAGCCGCATATACCATTTGAAGGAAGAAATTTAGATTGGAGAAGCTTCATGGGGACGTTGGATGAGCAGAAAGTGAATCAAAAGAAGGCCTTTGGATGGGCGGCCAGGGATACTTCTGGTGTTCTCTCTCCCTTTAATTTCTTCAGGAGGTTTTTGTCTCTCGTCCCATCACCATGATCCTTGTATTTTTTTTTTTAGTACTTTATTTTTATTTATGTAACGCTTTGTTGCAACCATTTGGTAAACAGGGCAACGGGGGAGAAAGATGTGGCATTCAAAGTGGCGTATTGTGGGATGTGCCATTCGGATCTTCACATGATCAAAAACGACTGGGGGGTTTCTACATACCCTCTTGTTCCGGGGCAAGTTTCTTTTTACCTTGATGAATTGTGCCATTTAAAACTTTTATATAACCAATGTTTTGGAAACTCATGAAACTCAACTGAAAGGGGTAATTATAATAGGCATGAGATTGTTGGCGTAGTGACTGAGGTTGGGAGCAAGGTGGAAAATTTCAAAGTTGGAGACAGAGTGGGGGGTGGATGCTTGGTAGGATCATGCCGCTCTTGAGACAGCTGTGCTAACAATCTTGAGAATTACTGCGCCAAAATGATACTAACTTATGGTGGCACATACTACGATGGAACCACCACATATGGAGGTTATTCCGATATTATGGTTGCCGATGAGCACTTCATTGTTCGTATTCCTGACAGCTTACCATTTGATGCCGCTGCCCCTCTGCTCTGCGCCGGTATTACAGTTTATAGTCCTCTGAGATACTATGGACTCGACAAACCCGGTATGCATGTGGGGGTAGTTGGCCTTGGCGGTTTAGGCCATGTAGCAGTCAAATTCGCTAAAGCTATGGGGGTTAAGGTGACTGTGATTAGCACCTCTCCTAACAAGAAGAAGGAAGCTATTGAGCATCTTGCTGCTGACTCATTTTTAGTTAGCCGTGACCAAGATGAGATGCAGGTATATATATGACTTAAAAAGCTAGCAATTTTGTGTTTATTATGATTCACGTAATGTTGTTTTTTGTTGGCTGTTCAGGCTGCAATGGGCTCAATGGATGGGATTATCGATACTGTATCCGCACAGCACCCTCTGATGCCATTGATAGGACTACTGAAAATTCATGGAAAGATTGTTCTTGTTGGTGCACCGGAGAAGCCACTAGAGCTGCCGGCTTTGCCTTTGCTCCTGGGTGAGCATTAATGAAACTATGCCAATGCTTGCAATCAATTGGTGTGGCTTTTTTATTTAGTTAATTGAAATATGGTTAATGATTGCAGGGAGGAAGATCGTGGGTGGTAGTGCAATTGGGGGAATGAAGGAGACTCAGGAGATGGTTGATTTTGCAGCAAAACATAAGATAACAGCAGATATTGAGGTTATCCCTATAGATTATGTAAACACCGCCATGGAGCGTCTTGTGAAAGCTGATGTTAGATACCGATTTGTCATTGATGTTGCTAACACAATGAAATCATCCACCTCTAGTTAACCAGTTTTATTCTCACAATCACATACAATTAGGAGGATGAATATTGAATCACGGGAATCTCTTATTCATAGTGGTTTCAGTTCTATTTCGTGTAGTTTCAAACATTGTTTTCTTCGATAAATGTAAGGAATAAATGATGTTTTTCGCTGGCATTACCATACGAGAAGAACTGTGTTATGAATGTTGGCTTTCTACATGGCTCATACTTTTTTGTGTGTCACATATTGCAAATATATTTGTTTTGTTGGGGGATGTGTGTATATGATGCGTCAAATATATTTGTCAAAGGTTTTATTTCTTTTTTTCTTTACTCTTACCCATTTTTTTCCTCTTTCTATATATATAGGAGTGACTTTGTTGAACAATCATTATTATGAGGTAAATATTAATTTTTGAAAATTTGCAGGTCTTTTAAAATTTTTTTAAAGGATTATTAAAAATTTCTAAAAAGTTTGGCATCTTTTGGAAATTTTTAAAATATTAATATGTCCAAAATAATTTAAAAAATGATACTTACACACATAAAGGATTGAACAAAATATAAGAAATTATGGGTATAAATGTCATATTACAACAATTGAGGTCATATAATAGTTTTAAAATAATGAGGATTTAAAAAAATTTTAGAGATTGATTTGTGAGTTTTTAAGCTTTTTAAAAAATTAAATTATCATATTTAAAACATTTGGATTGAATAAAAAAACTATTTTTTATATTATTTAAAATTAATAGATGATAAAATTATTATTTTCCCTTATGTCATTAATTTTTTTTTTACAAAGTTTCATTTTGGATTAAAAAAAAAAAGTGTTATTTGTACCAATATAGAGGTGAAAAGTGTTTTTAGGTCAAATCTTGGGTGGGAAAAATTATTTATTTTTTAAAAAGTTTATTTCCCAACCACCCTCCAAAATTGAACATTAATAGGATTAATATCATTTACACTCATAATTGTACAAATAAATTATATTTCATCTTAATTACTTTTTCTAAATTAATTGATAGTTACCGATGAATTGAGAAAACCCAGTTTTCAGCTAAATCACACTCACTTTCAACCATCAGCTTCACTTATATCCCTACCATAACTATTATCACCACAGTGTTGTCACACCCTTACCTTTATGCTCCTTAGGACAAGATCAACTGAAAACAAGAAGAGCCTCTTTATATATATTCCCTTGTTCGGTCTCTTCATATTCACTTGTTAAAAATTTGATAACTCTGGCACTATTTGGTCCTATCACAACTGTTTTTATGGTACTCTTTGAGTGGCCCTCATCTTCAACAGCTCCACAACTTTCAATTTTTCTGTTAAGAAGAAATATAGAAAGTTATCTATCTTTCCCCAATCTATTAAACAAATTCAAATTATTTCTTACTGTTCCTTGCAAGGGTTCCATCACCTTTCCACTCTCATAATTCACCTCAACTAGATAGAGCAATAGATCGTATCAAGTCGAGCCAACTTTGACACCTAAGGCCCATACAATCAAGGGTTTTTATATCTATAAAAATATATACCCCTATAATATGACACATGCTATAACAGGTCATGTTGTATGGAACCCTTGACCCAAGGGCCCATTAATTATATTTTTTATTTTTTTTCAATTTTGTATTAATTTTTATTATGACTTTTGAATTTTTCATACTAATCTTTTAGTTCTTTTTTATCGGAATAATGACAAATAATTAATAAATTTAGATTATCCATATTATCTTTTAGTTTTCTCATAAAATTAATAATAAATTTATTATTTTTTTAATTTTTTATAATATTAATTAATATTTTTTGATTTTTTACGTAAATTATTTAGATTCTCTACGTAATAAGGAATAAATAAATAATTTTAATAATTAATAATTTTTTTAAAAAATTGTGTACAGTATTGTGTTAAGTCAGATAAACCCATAACATAATCTGCATAACCCATGGACTTACCCACGAGTTGCACTCGGATAGGGATGGCAACGGGGAGGGGCAGGGAGGGGATATCAATCCCCGTTCCCGTCCCTGTTACAAGGAAAACAAAGAATCTCCTTCCCTTCCCCGTCCCCGCGGGAAAAAATCCCCTCCCCATACCCAAGTCAATAAATTTTAATTTCTCAATATTTTATGAATATACACTCTTCAATAGTGCATTATTAATAATTCTAATAATCAATAAATAAATTTTACGAAACTACAAAAGAGTATCTTTTTTGTTAAAATGAAATTAATTAAAAATATATATATCGAAGAGATCTCACAACTTCTGTACAATGTTCCACCTTTTATAAAAAATATTTAAATCTTTCAAGCACATTTTCCTATAATATAAAATAAAATATGTATAATTAAATGTCCAAATCATTGCTTCATAAATTGACATTGTCAATTCCATCACACTATGAAGTTTGAAGAAATAAGAAAACAATTAGACAATATCTGGCACTTTTAATGCGTTGAAAATCATCATACTCAAAGATATAGTCATTAGCAAAAACTGTAATAGACAATGCTACTACAACATCAGCAATCTCACTCCACTTAGCTGGATCCCCTGGCCTATCTGCTACTTTTCTACAAAATTTTTCAAGAAAAATACATGTCACAACTGAAAAATCTAACAATATGCAATTATCAAGGTTGTCAAACATCATTAAAGAATATGCAATAAACAACTCCAAACTCATCAAATTTAATATGAAAACCAAAAACTTGACTTTTTGAAGAAAAGAAAAAAAAACACCTTTAACACAGATGAAATTTGTACAATTTAGTATGACAAAAATAAACACATTTACTAGTTTCCCTTTTTGTAGCTTGAAACTCTCTTCGAATGCAAGAATCAAGCACTACACTAATGCAGTCATTTACATTAATAGAAAGATTAGCCCATCTTTCCTTCTTCAGTTTTGTTTATCCGTTGTTTCTGAATACAACTGTTAATGTGTTCAGGCTTTAACTATGATCAGTCTTTGAGTTGTCACCCTCTTCAACTGCAGCTTTCAATCCAATTTATATCAACAATTCAGACAATGATACAGTGCAAATAACATGAAAAAATTACACAAACCAACTCCCCAATTCATGTCCAATCCCGTACTTCAGGAGCAAAGAATGCTAGTATTACACCACAGTCAAAACGAGGAGATTTCGAAATTCTATGTATTATTCTAAAGATATCTCAAGAAACAATTTGTTTCTTTCAGTTTATTATTCAGTGGTATCATTGAATGACGTTTAAAAACATAAACCAGTTATTATTTAGTGGTATTATTCTAAAGATATCATTGAATGACGAAATAATTATTTTATTAATTTTCTTTCTAATATAATTTACAATAAAAACGTGAATTAAAAATAATTTTTAAAGTTAAAATCAAGAATCACACGGGTAAAGTCACTGCTTGTAAAAGGGGTGGGCAGTTACCAGTTATCACAATTACAAGTAAATTAGGAAGCAAATCCGCTAAGTTGATTGCGAGGACAAGATTGGCTTTTAAAACATGGTGGTCCCTACCTCAACCTATTCACACAAGAAATTTGGGTCCCATTATCATCACATCCTTATAGTTTTTTTAATTTATTAGCAGTCCTACGACATTTTCTCTTCCTCTACCATTTACCTTTTGCAGCCCTTTGAATCTGAGAATTAGTAGTGGAATGGAGAATTTGTAATTAAATATATTAAACTAATTAAAATATACTAGAAAATCGAAATCCACTTACATGTCAAACATCAAGGTTGGAAAGTGAAACTCAAATCCATGTCATCAATTATCAACTACAACACCTAAAAAAATAGGTAATAAATTCTTGCAATATTTTAAAAACCAATATTTTAGAGATTAATGAAAAATATTTATTATCTTATGAATCATTATCATCATAGATTGTCAAACAAGACTCTTCACTTTTCAAGAAAATAAAAAAAAAATTAAAGACAAAATCTAATAATTATTAACTTTATATTAAAGTTGATAAAAATTCATTTTATTACCTTTTAGGTCAGCCCATAACCAATTTTGAGAACACATTAATGCCTCCAATGTACCTGAATGAAGTCTATTGCAATGTGGACTTATTACCTTTCCAGCAATGCTAAAAGCAGACTCAAAAGCAACAGTAGAGACTGGAATAGCAAGAATATCTCGAGCAATCCTCTGCAAGGTTGGATATTTAAGCCCATTTAACTTCCACCAAGTCAATATATCAAAGTCTGGACTCCTAGGTAGAAGTTGCTCCTTCAAATAACATTCCAGTTCTGACTTTCTCAAGATATTACTTGATTCTTATTCAATAAACATATCAAAATCTGCTAGATACTCTTCATCACCAAAAAACTAGATTGAGAAGGAGATGAAGCAAACAAAGTTTGACTTGTACTACTTTCATGCTTCAGTTGATATTCATAAAGCAAATCATGACAATACTGTTGAATTCTAATTATTTCATCTTTGCCATCATCTCCATATATCAAAGGAAAGAAATAATCTAACAATTTTATTTTGAATCTAGGGTCTAAAACAATGGCCACCCCCATAACACCATAAATCACACTCCAATACTTGTTAAATTTTTCAATCATTTGTGCAGCCATCTTCTTTATCATGACATTCTCACACATGAGCCATTTTGCCAAATGAATTTTGATTTGACAAATTTTAGGAAAATATTTATTTGCAGTCGGAAATTTAGTACTAGAGAATAATAGAGTGGCATTGTAAAATACTTCCAATTTTCCACAAATATCTTATGCAAAATCTCATTCTTCCTCCGTTGGTAAACATTTATATTGTGGCTCACGAAGTTTTAACTGAAAAAAAACTTCTTTGTAAATCAAAGCAGTATTAAGCATAAGATAAGTTGAGTTCCAACAAGTCTTACAATCAAGAGACAACTTCTTTGTACTTTGAATGCCCAACTGATTGACTGTTTCCTCAAATTTTTGCTCTCTTTTAGGTGATGCTCTCCAAAAGGAAACACTCTCTCGAATCTTTACAATTCCATCACTAATTATAGATAAACCATCTTGAACAATTAAATTGAGAATGTGAGCACAACAACGCATATGAAACAATGAACCATAAAGCATAAGTGATGAATGTGGTAATTTATTCAAGATATCATCAATAATTGCATTATTAGTGGAACAATTGTCCACAGTCAATGTGGACAATTTTCTATCAATATTCCACTCATAAAAGCAATCAGCCAATACCTTAGAAATCACATCTTTTGTATGTAAGGCATGAACATAAACAAACTTATAATTCAAAAAATTGTTTACTGAATACATATATATATATATATATATATATATATATATATATATATATGAATGTATATATTAACAAAATATATTAAAAAACATTAAACATTAAAAAAAAATTACCTTATAAGTCTATTTTGTAACTCTCATTTGTTATCGATAAAGCAGGTTGTAATAGTCATGTACCCTTTGTTTTGGTTGCTTGCAATCCACAAATCACAAGTGATTGCAATTCTCCCTAAATTTTTGTTTAACAATTTCATTGTCTTGCCCTTTTCAACATCATAAATGTTCATTATATCCTTCTTAATGGTGTTTCTAGAGACCATCTTGAACAAAGGTTGAATGGTGTTACAAAATCTCCTAAACCCACAATGATCTACTATGCTTAAAGGATATTCATGCAATATAATCATATTTGCAAGGTCTTTTCTACCTGCCTCTTGATCAAATTGATAAGTGGATAATGTCAACTTATTATTCTCTCTATGGGATCCCACAAGCAACTTCTGTGATACATCATGATATTTTCTCTTTGACAAATTTTATGATGATCATGTAAATATCTAGTGCCATTTTTTCCTCCACTAACCAATTGTTTGTGGCAATAGTTACACTCTGCCTTGTCTTTTCCATCAACCTTTACTTTCTTAAAATGTTGTCATATAATTGATTTACACCTTCCAGTAGGATCAGTAACAAGAGAATTATCAAGTGCAATTTGAAGAGGGTTTGAACAAGGACTATCCAACTCCTGACTTGATTTATTAATTTCATCAACAGACAATTACATCTGATTACTTCCTACCGGAGTTGCAGTATGAGGACCACTTTCAGAAGATGTTAGTTTTTTAAAGGATTGAGAATTTTGCATGTTAACATCTTCAATATTTTTTCTTTTATTAACCAAAGAGTTTTCAACAGACATTCCTATCAAATAGTCTAAAATTTAAAATACAAGTTAATATATAACATAAATATTAAAACCCATAATGCGAATTACAATCAATAAACTTTACTTTTACTAAAACTAAATTATGCCTTAAAATTCAATGACATGGCAAAAGTATAACAACAGTCACCAGAAACACTTTAAATAAATAAAAGTTAAAAAGATGTCTATCATAGAAAGTCAATATGTAGGACAAAAGAGGTAAAAGTGTAATATATTGAACAACTTCAAGAAAAGGTTTATTAAAAAGGGAGAAGGACTATTTCCCACCTAACTTTTGATGTGTTTTCAAAATACCACCCATGATAGATGAAAATTCACTTTTCCCACCCATGAGCCGTTAATATGAATGATATCTATTTGTATAAGGATAAAATATCCATTTTACCTTTGTTAGATGAAATGACAAAAATACCCCTCAATTTAGAAACTAACATTTCACCTTACCTAAAGTTTTTAAACTTTGAAAACTAACATTTTCACCTTCAAACCTAGGGTTTTCATATTTTTCAAAATACAACCACCCCTCATAACTTTCAAAACTAGCAGTTTCACCCCCATTCTTCAACTTTATCTCTCGACGTCGTCTCCAGCCTCCTCCTTCTCCTGGTGGGACGACGGTGGTATGATGAAGAGATATTTATCTCCTCGTCGCACGGTGCGACGAAGAGACAGAGATCTCTTCGTCGCACGATGTGACAAAGAGACTAAGATCTCTTCGTCACACCACCGTGCTACGAAGAGACAGAGATCTTTTCGTCGTACCACCGTGCGACGAAGAGGTCTCTCTTCGTCGCTCCACCCAAACGACGAAGGACGACTTTTCGTCGTCCTTCGTCGCTCGTTGCATCGTCCAGACGCTACGACGAAGGGTCGTCCTTCGTCATCCTTTGTAGTCAGAGATGGAAGATCGATCGATTGCGTCGGCCATCGGTGGTGGCCGGAGAAGGAAGCAAACTCTGGGGGTAAAATCTAAATTTTTCAAACTTTGAGGATGGGTTAGTTATTAGTTTTTAAAACCTGGAGGGGGAAACGTTTAAATTTTAAAGTTTTAAGGTTTTAAATAGTAAATGATGATTTTGCCCCTGTCCCTAACTAAAAAATTGGATGGTAATTTGGTCATGGGTGAGAAAAGTGGATTTTCATCTATCGTGGGTGTCATTTTGAAAACGCATCAAAAGTTAGGTGGGAAATAGTCCTTCTCCCTATTAAAAAATCGTTTCTAAAGGAATAGCAGAGCAAAGACATGGATAATAAAGAAACTTAAAGCAAATTTACAAGCACGACAAAGATGTACTGGAACCAAGAAAACAACAATGTAGTTAAAAAAGAGTTCTACTTCTATCAATCCAATGATAAAAGCAGCTTATCAAGGTAAAGACTAATTTCATAAAAGCCTTTTATCACCTTGGACATGATGCAATATCATATAAATTGAGAACATGCCAGTGCACAGTGCAATCACGGAAGGAAGAAGCTTACCTCCAACTACAAAGCAAAGAAGCTTTGGTTGGGAGAGGGAGTATGCAGTGCAGCTATAGAGTGAAAAATGGAACCTTTGGCTAGCAGAGGAAGTGTGCGGCTGTGGAGTGAAAAATGGAAGGAAAAGGGGATTTAGATTTAGGGTTAAAAGATTGGTGGCAATTTTGTAATAAAAATTATTAAGGTTATAGTTTTTAGTAAATATGTATGTGATTTAGGATAATTTTGTAATAACTTCCAATTTAATTAATTTGGTATATTTGTATTTTATGATAATGAGATTCTGAAGTTTTTTTAATATATTAGATTAATAGTTCAGAAATTAGTAAAAACTGATAATTGATAATTCAAAAATTAGTAAAATTAAAGTTATGATTTTAATAAATTATAATGTAAAAGTTTATAATTTATTAAACTTTTGTAACAACTTCCAATTTAATTAATTTGGTGCATTTGCATTTTATGATAATGAGATTTTGAGGTTTTTTTAATATATTAGATTAATAGTTTAGAAATTAGTAAAAACTGATAATTGATAATTCAAAAATTAGTAAAATTAAAGTTATGATTTTAATAAATTATAATGTAAAAGTTTATAGAATTTAATAGTTCAAAAAAAATTATATTAATATATTAGATTTAGGGGGCGAGGCGGGGCGGGGCGGCGCAGCCTAGGACATATGTATCCCTGTCCCCAACTCGTCTTCGATTACGAGGATTTTTTTTCATTTTCATCCCTACCTTTTTTCTCGTTTTTATCGGAAAATCTCCTCCCCATTAATTTCGGAGAGGGTCGAAACCCCTAAAATCGGGTCCAAATTGTCATCCCTACTATTGGACCACATAGGCTATACCAAAAAAGAGATTTAAAATGGCTCGATCCGTTTAACATGTCTAATCTTAATCCTATTTTATTCTGAAAAAAAAAAAATCAATTGACTTTCTATTATTCAAAAGAGTATATAGAGAATGTCCACCATGAAAGAAGTAGATTACGATGAAGACTATAATCGATCATAGTAACTTAGTTGGAGTTGCAGAAAAATTTCAATGACAATGCCGGCTGTAATAAGACAAACAAAAATGAGATATAACAAGATCATGTCCGGATCGATTGTGCTTTGTTTGTTTTGTGTTATTAGTAAATGCAATTTTATTATTTAACTAAAAATAATAAATTAATTATTTATCGTAAAACCAACCCGTTCTCATTAATGGAGACGAATGACAGATAAATAAATTGATTTTTTATTTTTAAAAAGTGGAAAATCGTTGTTGGGTAAATTAGTCATTCGGCCAAAATTAAAACTTAAAAATGTCTTTGCACTCTTTATGATGCTGAAAACGTTAAAAAAAGTAGGCCCAGCCCTGCATGAAAGCAACTCTGTGGGCCTATTTAATGAACTTGTTCAAAGATCGCCTGCGTACGACTTAAGATCTGAGGATATGAGATTGAAGTTCCAATTTGATTACGCTCGTAGTTTTCTTCTATTTTTTGTCTTTATTTGGAATTTCAGGTATCAAAGTTTAAATTACTGTACTTAAAATAAAGGAAATGTTTTATTTCAAATTTAACACTTATTTTTCTTTTCTCCATCTTCAAATTCGACCAGTTGCGTTATTACTTTTTCTATAGTGTTAGTAATACATTTCAATCAAGAAAATTATTTGAAGTTAAAAGTATATATTTGATTTTGGAAATTTATATTTAGGATTTATGTAAAGATTAAGGGGGTATTTGATTTACGTAATATTTTATTATTAAAATAGAAAGATTACCTTAAAGATAAATTACTTATTAAAATAATACTATGTATAAATGATTACTATATTTGATAGAATTTGATAGGTATAAATAATTATTATGTTTTGTTAAAGGTAATAAAAGAATACTAGTACTTAAATACCCTTGAATATAATTGTTTTTAAATATTTTTTTTATTAATTAAAAATAAATTTATTTTATATCAAAAAATTAATAAATAATAATATAATTATAAATCAAAATTACATTGGTAATCTTTTAATACATAAGGTGAATGTGATAATCAGATTATCACATATATTACCTGTCAAATCAATATTGATAATATAAGATTATCATAATCTTTTATTACTGACAAACCAAATAAAAAAATAAAAAATAGATTACCAAAATAATTTTTAAATCTTGAAATCAAACAGCCCTTAAAGGTAAAAGTTTTATAAAATAGAGAATTAGTGTAATTAGAAATTATTATGTCATTAAAATTAAAATTATCAAAGCATCAACACAGTAAAACTGAAAGATATTGATGAATTTGATTAGACTAAAACTCACATCCTCAAATATAATAATAAAACTATTCGCATTTATTATTTTAAATATATAAATAAATATATATTTTATGTGTGTTATTATATAATTTTTTAATTTTAAATTAAAAATAAAATTATACTCAATCGTATGATAACATAAATAAAGTGTATCTATTTGTGTATTTACAGTAAATATGTATAATATTACTCTAAAAATAATTTAATCCAAGCATAATTTTCAGGAAAGAGGAAAAATAATTAGTGCTTAGTAAATGAGCGGTTATTCTTAGCAAGACTGTTATAATTTTCAACGTATCGAATTTCATTTAAAAAAACAATTGTCTCCTATTAAATTGGGATCATGTTGTCATTGTAATAATCATACTGTTAACATAATTAGAATAAAAATAAATCTATAGATTTGAATTTGAATTAGGAATGCTCATATGCAATACCTAGATGTATGTAACTCCACTACTTCGTCCAATATATATGAAGGACCATTATAAGGCTAGGGAAATCAAAGAAAAACCTAAGAGAAAGCAAAAGCATTCATGTGTCAAGTGGTTTAAGTTGAATTCAACTCTCAATCAGAGAACCGTGCAATATTCATATTTCGTACTTATGATATAAACTTTGTCAGAATACTTTCTCAAAGTTATTAATAACATAATTGCAATATAGATTTGTCATCAGGGGATCAAACAATGTTAAAAATTTTCCTATATTTAATCCTTACACTCTCAGTTATTCTTATTATACTGGATAATAAAATTATATAGTTTATTCTAACTATCGTTATCATAGACTATCTTGCACAATATTCAAAAGTACATACATTAGTTATTGACGAAAAATCTTAACAATTGTTTAACACTGGTAAAAGGGCCCTAACCATTATAAACATTCATATACTAACAATATATGACATACTAGTTGAAAGCACTTTAATGGCTAATGTGTTCCTAGAGAGGGGTGAATAGGATCTTTTAAAATTTAAGCACGATTAATAAATTAAACAATAACAATATATGAGCAAAAATAAAAAGAAATGTTAAAAAGTGCTCAGTGTTTATAGTTTTCTCTTTCAGGCTTCCTACATCTACTTTTTCAAGCAACAAGTTTGAAATTTCACTAGAAACAATCAAACTTATACACTAGTTTATTTGAAATTTCATTGAATAGAATAGTTGTTTGAGATTTTGCCCATAATAATTTAAATATTAATTTAAAATGTAAAAGTGCCTTCACAAGGCTGAATTACACAATTGAAGTATAAGAATTCTCTAAAGAGTATGAGTTTGAAGCTTAGAGATAGAAAATGATGGCTTTTAGAGAAGAAAATGATTATAGCTTGAAACAGTAGGTTGTCTAACCTTTTTCCAACTTGAAATGACTTGAATTTATGGGCAAAGGGTGTTGAAAAACTTAAAATAGATGTTAGGTTTGGAGAAGTATCCGCTGACATCTAAAAATGATTTATTTCAATATATTAGAACGTGACACCACAAACAACCTTTTGTGGGACTTTCTTTATACTTTGGCCATAGATTTTTATTTCTGATATTTTTTGACATTCGTCTAGAAACTTAAAATCAAATTATTTCAAACCAATAGATTCCTTAGTGAGTATTACTCGATTTTGCATATGAACAATGTATGAACATGAATAGCCTTGTATTTATAGATCATATGATATATACGCATTCATTTTGGATGTAATTATGACATTTTAGGTCTAAAAATCAATGGTACACTAGTATGATCCTACAATGAATCATTGACCACATTAAATATTCATATGATTCATCATAATCAATCATTTTCAAAAAAATAATTCACTAACTGTTAATTCACACTAATACTCTAATGATATAAATTTCACATAAAGTCACCTATACTAATATCGTTTGATAATAGTCAATGGAGATATTCAATATGTTTACTATAAGATATCATTGCCCAATTAGCATCATGTATATAAGGAATGCTTTGATAATTTGATCTTCTAAAGATCTGTATCATTCAAACAATTGATATGCGTATAATATATTTAATGAAGAAATATGTTAAGTAAAGCAAAATACACGTGTAGAGAAGGCCAATAGGCTAGGTCAACCCACAACCTGACACAAGCATGACTTTTTTGGCCCAACAGGTTGAGTAGATCATGCCCTAAACTATGAGATAAAACCCATGGGTTAGCTAACATGGTTTAATACTATTTAACAATTTTTTTTAATTTTTTAATTAATTTTTTGGATGGGTTGACCCATTAGGTATGACCTGTTATTTTAGTAGACCAAAATAATTGAAAAATTAAGTTTATATAATTAAAAAATAATAAAAAAATATTTTTTGAGTTAGCCTACATAAAGCCCACAAGCCAGCTCATTAAAGGGCCATGGGGGCATGACTTAGAGGCTTTAAGCCTTGAGATTTTGTCATGTCAGGTCAGCTCAATACGAAAGCCCACTAAATAACAGGCTTTAGCATGACCCAAAACGTGGGCCCGATGGGCCATGCCAGGATCGACCTAGCATGGTCGCCCCACCCCTGTCATCTTTACACATGTGAAGAAAAGAATGTTTCTTTTATTAATATAAATTATTTGCACAAGATGAAACACCATGAAACCGACAACACGATTGATTCCTAAGATATACACCAACACAATCTATAGAGTAGGCCTTTTGAAAAAATGATAACATCCACTCAGTTTCCTGGTGCACTAGTGTTAGAACTTACTTTAATTGATAAAGTGGCTTGAGCCACCAAACCTATAAGTCAAACATGCACAATCTCTTGAATGCCCACCAGGCCTGTCTTAAGAAGGTGATCAAATGTAATCAAGCATATAAAATCCTAAAATACATAGGAAGTAAATCTCATCAAGGGGTAGTATTCGCTCAACACCCTCACACCTTGACACTATAACTAGTAAGCAAGGCAACTATGTTAGCCAAATCCATGTAATGTAGTGGCGATCCACAAACACCATTTTTGGGCATGTAGAGGCTACCCTCGTGCAAGAGATCCTATACCCTCAATATCATCGTGCATCGATGCCATGATTGGCCTTGAAGGGTAGATGACCCTAATTTACATGCCCGAGGACCATAGTGGCACTAACTAGATACTATCTCTCAATGTTTAGTAGATCCTATTCGCTCAATTTCATTGTACATTAACACTCGAATTGATTAGCAGCAATCCTAGTTATCAAAATTTTATTTAGTTTTTTATTTGTCTATTCAATTGTTTAGAAAATGGTTTGATAAAATTTGAACTTGATATAAACATTTTGATTATGTTTCTGTCTAGAAGTAAACTTTCATAATCACATGAAACTTTAGTTAAAAAATACACGGATTTCTATATGCATGGGGGATGGGAAATACTTCTATTCTTGGTTGATGGAAGTTGAGGGATAAGAAGCATATAAGATCTTAGTTTGAATTTTTCTTTTTTAAATAATAAAAGTGATCTAGTATGGTAGAAGATCCATTGGTAGTTAGGCATTTGCTCCCCATCTATGTTATTGCTTTGTAACGGGTCATGAAATAATAAGCAAAATAAAATTGTCAAAATCTATCGGGTTAAAGCACAAGTATAGGAGTATACAATTAGAGTGGCATTGCTAAACCAAACGCCTTACTTTACCATACAAGGGGAAGGCAACTTAGCCATTTCGAAATCAAAGCCAACCCTAATTTGTTCTTATAAAAAGACTTATGCAACGCAAACATAGTACAAAGGTACTCAAGAACCTCATAGCTAGGGCTGGTTTTGAACCAAGCCAAACTAGAGGTCGCTTGAGCTTGAGCTCGAGCTTGGCTCGGTTTGTATATAACAGAGCTCAAGTTTGAGCTCGAGCTCATAGAAATCAAGCTCAAACTCGACTCGTATTCAATTCGGCTTGTTTCGAGCTTGAGTTTTTAACTATTTCGTTATTAAAACGATGTCGTTTTAATATATATTGGTCAAAACGATATCGTTTTGTATTAAAATTTCTAATTGAAAAATTTAGTGAGTAGCTCAAACTCGACCGAGCTTATATAGGACTGGCTCGTTTTGGGCTCGTTTGAACTGAGTTCGAGCTTAAACTCGAATAGGCTTGACTCGAATCCAACCCTACTCATAGCGGAGATGTGTCGGATTGGAAGTGTGGGACGCAATTGCTTTGATGTTAGTTGAAATTAATGCATGACAAAAGGAAAATGGAATTTTTGGTTTATATAGTATGAATTCATTTGTTTTAATTTTTTCTTTAATCATTCACTTGTAATTATCTCTTCTCCCTCTCTCTCTTTTTTTTTTTTAGGGTTTTAAAGTATGAATTAATTGATCATTTGGAGCTATATTTCATCAATCTTCTCTTAGAGTTTATTAGAATTGAGAGTTATAGGTTTTCTTTTTTCATTCAGGTACTTGAGTAGGAAAATTTTTAGTTTATCAGTTAGCTATACATTTTGGAAAGCCTAAACTCTTATGTATGTTCATGAATTGTTTAAATATTCTCATATATATATATATATATATATATATATATATATATATATATATATATATATGAGAGAGAAAGAGATTTACATTTTATCAACCATTATAAATGACATAAGAAATTATTATATTTTAAAATTTTTATTTTGTAGTTATTATAAATGTCACAATAACTCCTTAAAATTTGTATTTGGAACTTGTGTGATATTCACAATTGGCATCATAAACAATATTAGTGGATAGAAAAATGACATTTTTGAGTTTTTATTTTTTAATGGCTATCGTAAATATCGGTATAAACCATGTTAGTTACCAAAAATAGTGTATATAACTACGTTTTAAAAAAAGAAAAATTATCCTTTATGACAATTCTAAATATTATCAATACTTCCAACTTTTATAAGCAATAATTTTGTGTTTATACCAAATCACACACAAATAATTACAGCTAAAATTTATAACAACACATGATTTAGTGATTTGTTTATATTTTGGTAAAAAATAACAATATTTATAAATGTCTTTTAAATTCATTAAAAATATTACAAAATGGTTATTATGTTATAGTGTTTGAAAAGTATTACCACAAAAGGTCCATGTGATGAGTATAGTGTGGCTCATTTTCCATTATATTGTTTATGTTCACATTGTATACTCAGATCAGATCTTCTGCTTCTTCTCTTGGGTGTTCTCTAAAAGCTAAATATTGATAGAGTAGAAAAATAAAAATATAGGAAGATAAAAGAAAAATAAAAAATAGTTTGTTAAGATAAAAATACAATAATTTATATTATTAAGAATATAAACTGTATATTATATAAATTATATATTATTATATGAATGGATAAAAAGTATTCTATGATTTTTAAAATTACTAGTTATTTTAATTAATAAGAGAAAAAAATAGAATTTTCAAATTTAACCCAAAAAATAATTATATTCATCAAACTTAGGGTGGAAAAAAATGTTTTCGGCCTTTTCTTTGATAATAATATTGTTTATATAATTTATATATATAATTAAATATTATTTTATTTTTTATTTTTAATTTCAAATTATACAATAATATATTATTATTTATATATAAAGTTATACACAATTTCACAATATTAGTATTACTGTATCTCTACTACCTTATCAAGCGGATATCTCAAATATAGCCCAATAAATTGCTAAAAGGTGAGGTGGAAAAAGCATAGAAAGACGTGCATGAGAGAGCAACTTGACAGGGGAGAAATAAGTGAAAGGAAGAGTGGAGGAAGTTCCACTTACTGAAGAAACCACGGCTTTGCCGACATTTTCTTCTCTAACAGAACAAAATGCACGTTGAATAAAATAGAATTTTGATTTGATTATGATAATCAATCAATCAATCAATCAAATCAGAGATTGACAGCGACATAACATTTATCCAAGTTTCGTATTTTGCAAATGTGTGTGTGGGAGCAATATTAAATTTTCATTTAGTTAAATAATGAAAGTCATAAATTGAAATGAATTTGTTTACCCGACAAGAAGTAATGTCATTAAAAAGACTTATCTTTTTAGACTTAATTTATTTTGCTTTGGGAATCATCTAAAAGGTGCTTCATTCTTGAACTCCAAATCCCAAAACAAACCTAACAAAAAGGTCAAAATTTCCAACAACTAAACGTAACGAATGTCACTAAATATTAAGCTTTTAATATGCACAAATAAAATTGAATATTTTTATGTTTTTTTACCAACCAAGTAGATGTTGAACATTTTTAAAATAGTAAATCTAAACTGTAACTGAAATTCGGGGCAGAAGATTAAGAAAAGGAAGTTGTGAGAAATTAGTTGCAGTGCTTGAATGGTTATTAAAATTAAAAATAACAAAAAAAGGAAAAAAAATATAAATAATTGTGGATGATATTAATGGAGGAAGTGGAGAAGAGGAGGTCCGTGAGATGGTAACGTATGAAGTTGGAGTGGGTGATAAGTAAGAGAAGAAAACCCAAGTATTTAGAATGTGAGTATGTGCGTAGTTTGTGGTTTTTCATCTCACGGGAATTCACCCACCCCTCCTACCCTCTCACGTGTTCTTCTTCTTCTTCTTCTTCCTCTCTCCTCATCTCGATCAGCTGGATTCTTATCTCTTTTCTCTTCAACTCAACTTATTTGATGATGATGATTAAGTTGACTTATCTACGTTTACTTGTAAAATAGGCATGCATGCATGAGGAATATAGTCATGACTAAAATTATCATCTGATGGTAAAACATAAATTATAGTTTGATTATTACCTAAAACTACTTAGTAAGATGAGAAATCATTTGCAACATGATACTTCAATATATTTAATTTTAAATTTCACTTTTGACCCTTAAATAATGGATACTTATCGTTATTTCTCGAATTTCTGATTAATTTCCACTAACTCATTGATGTTTATGTGTTTTTTTTTTTTAAACTAATTTTTTAAATAATTTATGATATTTTATCAAACTCCCCATTTGTATACAAAGTATTAACATATACAAATTATAGAATAATATAAGTTTACAAATTAAGTAGAGATCCCAAAAAAAAAATGTGATTATTTATACAATAAAATTATGCGTACTTATTTTGAATATACAAATAAATATATACTTAATGTGTATCACATGTGATTGAGTAATTTTGAATTGAAGATAAAATAACATTTAATCACTTAAAAATATATATAAATATATATATTTATATACTTAAAATAGATTAACATTGTATTATTTTTATTTATATCTTAACACTATTAATTCTAAGATGATGTTATATATATTTTACTATTTTGATAAAATTAATGTGGTCTTACAGGCTTGTAGCCACATGAGTTGTAATTGAAATCATCAATGGATATTATATATATTAATATTTATATAATGAAAAAAAATCACATGTCAAATGTTTGTAATTTGTAATACATATATTTTTATGTAAAATAAAACTATAAACAAACAATATATTTTTGTTTTCGGTCAATATTTGCGGTGATAACACTTTTGAACAATAAATAAACTCAGTTAAGCAGGAAGTACCCTAAAGAGTAGTGTGAACTTTTGACTTTTTGAATTGCTGAAGCAAAAATGGCTAATTTCTAGTGTCCATACTTGCTGCATTCAGTTGCAGAAAATATGAAAATTGATGCTAAAAAATTGTAAAGACGTCACTCAATTTCCCATAACAAAGTCAAAAAAAAAAAAAAAAAAAGGCTCCCCAGAGCTCCTGGTTCTCATAAAACTTTTCTTCAACAAAATTTACTAGAAGACAAACAAGTTAAAAAGAGTTGAACATAAAAAATCCAGTTGTAAAACTTGTGAGAAAGGTGTCTTTTGCGGTTTTATTGCAAGTGTCTTTAGAATTGTACTTTGATCTCTCTGCTTCTTGGGCTGATTTAACCCTCATAAATAACGAAAAAAGTCAAGGACCAGCTACTTTGAGAAGGTACGTATGGGTCTCTGAATACAATTTAATTGAGAGAATTGAATAAGCCTGTCGTTAATGAATGAATACATATTGTTGCCCTAATTAAAAGGTTCATATCATTTAATTTGTAGCACCTTCTTTTAGTTACTGGTCTCCTTCTGAGGACAAATCTATGGAGAAAAGTTATTATCATTAACCTCTGTTATTTATTATTAATATGGAGCTGGTGCGAACAGTTTTAACAGGAACCTACATTCAATATGGCAAGAACTTGTAGATTGTGGACTAAAGATGCATTAATTTCTAATAAGTTGAGATTAGATTTATACAGAGAGTGAGGTGTAAGATTTTATAGGTTGCCAAGTAAGAATGGGTTAAAAGGGACGTTACATGGGAAGGAATAGACAATGGTGGTCAGTGTGGCAGAAGCCCATTGCTGCAGTGTCGGGCAGGAAGGAAGAGCCGGTGAAAAAGAAGAATTGCTACTTTGCTTTGCTTTTCACTGACTCAATTCTTCATCTTTAACCTACCTATCTGCTATTACCCTACTTATTGCTTTCAATATCTCGTATATGAATAATATTTACGAATGGGTATACAAATACGAATATTTCTCCTGGTATTTCATTAATAATATCAACTTAATCACGCTTAGGGAATTAAGATAAAGGCTTTTTCTTTTTAACTCACTTTTTATAAAATTCGAATATAAATTATTAGATATAATTAAGAAACTTATAAGTGAATTCATTTTGGAAAATTGATTTCAATGAATATTTGACAATTAACCATTTTGCCAAAGCATTGATCATTGGGAAATTATTTAGGGTGTCGTTAGATAATTTTTTATTATCAAAAAAGTAAAAAATTACTGCAAACATTAATTACCTAATAATTATCACGGTTATTTAAAAATAATAAAATTGTTGTGACCTGAACTCCCACATCGCTCCCGTGCAGTCTACTGAGTGTATATATAGGCAGGGGCCAGAAGCCTTTAACTCAACAGACGCGTTTTAGGAATAAAACCGTGCGGGTCTGAAGCCCAAAACGGACAATATCTGTTGGGCTGTTTATAACACGTTATCAGCACGATTCACGATGGGGGGGTGTGTTGTGAGCTGAAGTCTCACATCGCTCCCGTGCAGTCCATTGAGCGTGTATATAGGCAGGGGCCAGAAGCCCTTAACTTAACAGACGCGTTTTAGGAACAAAACCGTGCAGGACTGAAGCCCAAAGCAGACAATATCTATTTGGTTGTTTATAACACATTATCAGCATGATTCGCGATTGGGGGGGGGGGGGGGGTGTGTTGTGACCTGAAGTCTCACATCGCTCTCGTGCAGTCCACTGAGCGTGTATATAAGCAGGGGCCAGAAGCCCTTAACTCAGCAGACGCGTTTTAGGAACAAAACCGTACGGGCCTGAAGCCCAAAGCGGACAATATCTGTTGGATTGTTTATAACAAAAATATTATTAAAATTTTGTTTTATTTACCTAATTATTTTCAAATATCTTTCAGTTATTAATTAAAGCTGAACATATTCCTACCTTCAAAGATTGAAATTATTTTAATAATTTTTTAATGTATGTATATATATATATATATATATATATATATATATATATATATATATATATATATATAAATAAATAAAATATTAGTTATCAAAATCTTTTATTGTCTAACAAATCAAACAAGTTAATGTTAAAAATAAAAAATAGATTATTGGAATAATTCATAATTACTTTGAACCAAATACCCTTAAAAGTACGTTCCAATTAATTTTATGATGTTATTATTATTATAATTCAATTAAATTTTTAATAAGTAATATTATATGTATCCATTTTGGATACATAATTATTTATAAACTTATATATATTATTATATGATTGAGTGTTATTTTATCATTAATTTAAATTTATCTAATCATATAATGATACATATAAGTGTGTATATATTTATGTACTAAAAATAGTTACAGATGATTTTATGTTTGTGGTCCACATGGCATCTTCCTTTCCATGCATATTTTTTAAAAATAGCCAGCAATCTCATCTCCAAATTAATCTTAGGATTACTTAAATTCATGCACATGCATATGACTACTCACTGTATCCTCGGGGCTTTTTGTTTTTCTTTTTTTCTTTATCACGGTCGAAAGAGATAAAAAAGACACTAATGAAAAGGTCAAAGTAGGATCAACTTCCAATGTTGTATAAGTCAGTGTAAAACTTATCAATTAAAATTGAGGAATTTATGTTATAATATGAAAAAAAGAAAAAAAAAATAATCTGATTAAACGAAGAAAATCGATGAGGCATACATAGTAACTAATAAAATTATTAATAAACTTTCTAGTATTGTAATCTCTTTTGAATGAAAAATTAATAATTACATCTATATTTTTCCCAATAAAGAGATTAATCTTATTTCAATTGTTTGATTACCGCAGTTGTTTATCTTTCTCCCGAATCAGTTTCAGATTATTTGTTTTAATTTTCAATTTGTCTCTATTTTCTCACTTTCTTTTTATCTTTATATAGAGAGAGACAGACCGACTCCTTTTTTAAATTCAAGTGAGATCTCCTCTTTGTTTCTTCCATCAGCTTTATTTATTCCCATTAGATCTCTCTGTGATGAATATCACAAGACCCCATCAACATCCTCTACTTCTCCACACTCATGCATGAAACTATTCAATTGAGTATCTTTGCCTCTGCAAAAGGAAACGGAACTTCAACAACAATAACAACTCACCCAACCCAACTCTGCTATTAGTTTCCGTTTTCCTACTTTCCCCCACTTCATTCTTTCCAAAACAACCACCACCCATGATGTCACCTGATCATGTTCTGGCGAAATCATCATCACTTTACAACAAAGAAGATAGCCAAAATCCTCAGAACAACCGAAAGCCATCCTCAACAAGGCCTCAAGAGCAAGCTCTCAAGTGTCCCAGGTGTGACTCCCCCAACACTAAATTTTGCTACTACAACAACTACAGTCTCACTCAACCCAGGCATTTCTGCAAAACTTGTAGAAGGTACTGGACCAAAGGCGGAGCCTTGCGCAACGTTCCCATTGGCGGCGGTTGTCGCAAGAACAAGAAAATTAAGTCTTCTTCAAGGCTCTCCGGTGACTCTAAAGACTCCGGTTCAACTTCAGAGATGGGTGGCTTGAAGTTCTTCCATGGTCTCTCCCCAGCCATGGACTTTCAGCTCGGTGGGTTATCATTTCCAAGGATGAACGTCGTTAACCCTTCTGGACCGGGTATTTGTACCCGGTTTTCTTCTGTTGGAGATCATAGTAACCCTTGTTTCAGTCTTGATTCTACTGGCGGCGCCGGTAATAATTTGATGGGGTTTAACTTGAATCCACTTCCTTCTGTTAATAATAGCTTCAGTGGTGCAATTCAAGAAATGGGTGGTTCGCTAAATGTTAACAGTAGTCTAGCTTCTTCAATTGAGTCTTTGAGTTCTATAAATCAAGATTTGCACTGGAGGTTGCAGCAGCAAAGATTGGCTATGCTTTTTAGTGGAGATCACACTCAAAAAGAAAACACTCTCTCTTCTTCAATTGCTCTCGAGAACCAGCCGCAGAAACCACAACCCATTTTGTTTCAGAACCTGGAGATTGCGAAACCTCAGGTTACCGGTGGTGGTGTTGGGGATAATTCAAGAAAAGAAGGTGCCAGTAGTTCGGCTACGACTGAGTGGTTCTTTGGTAATTATGAACCACTGGGTGCTTCTTCCACTCCAACAACAACCAGTAGCGGTAACGGCAACGATAACGGAAGCAACTGGAATGGCTTTCAAGCGTGGAGTGATTTTCAGCATTACAGTGCTTTACCCTAGAGGTAGACCTAAAAGGATGATGAACAATTAGAACAGGATTTAACCAATGAGTAATATCTGATCACATAATATTACGAAACTCATTTAGGTATATATTTGATTGTTCCTATTATATTAGGTGCAAAGGAAGATGAGATAGTGTTTTTATATTTTGTACAATAGTACTCTTAAATGTTGATGTCAATCTATTGTTTATGTTTATGCTGCAGCTGATGCCTGTTATATTTAATCTTTTTCAAGTAACCTCAAACATGATAAATTAGCTTGAGTGACACTAACACATAATCTCAAGAAAGCTACAGTTTGATCATGTTTAAACATTAATCAAATCTTCTCTCATTAATCTCTTTGGGATCAGTGATGGATTTTAAATTATTATTAATGGACTTAATAATCTATCTTTGATTTGTTTGATGTTGGGTCAGCATCAAAAACTTTCAGTCTTTGTGTGATTCTCTCTTTATAAACATATAGCCAGAAACTGAGACTCAGGCATCTCAGCTACTGCACAATGTCGACATATATATATATGAAAGTTTTCAGAGTACCCAGTTCGTAGCTGCTTAGCCCTCCAGTGTTTAGCATATAGCCAGCTGCTAGCTTCCTCTAAATTTTCTATCGACCTTACTATTTTATATTTTCTGTCTGTACCTAGGGCTCTTTAATAATTAGTTGCAGCGTGGTTTCATTTGGAGTGTCTGAAAAAGTGGTGGTTTGAAAGTGTATTGAATAAAAGACTGTCAACCATTTGAGTGAATTTATGGGGGAGAAAAGAGGGCCGGGGGATGGCTTTGGCATCTGAGAGGGTTTAGGGTTCTTTTGTTTGACAGTCTCGAGGAGTGAGCCTCTCCCTGCTAATTGCAACTAAGTATATCATATATATATATATATCGTCTCTCTTTCTTCCTTTCTTTACCAGGGAGAAACAAAGAAAAGTTTATTTTGCTTATCTTTACTCATTGCTTTGTGAACATAAGGGTCCCCCAATCTTTCAAAATGATTTCACCATGTGTTGCGTTAATCTTAATCCCATTTCCTTTAGGGATTGGTACATCAAAAGTTTAGCTTAAAAGAGGGTAAGTTTTTGTCCACGCCAAATGCTTAACTATATGGGGATTTGGGATCAAGAACATTAATAATAGAAACTTAACCCCACAAGCTTTTTTATCTGAAGATCACTCTCTGTCTCCATCTTCAATACTAGTGTTGGTTACAGGCTGTAAACAATGCCATTGCCAGCCTATATAATATTTGTGTTCCATACTTTTTTGTCTCTCCAGATATATTTGTATATTTATTACTTTACAATCATTTTGATTTTACCATTACATACATGAAATGAATAAATAATTAAAATGAAAAATATGGGGAGAAAAATTGGTTGGCTGAAGGGGAGAGGAAGCGTGAAGAAGAGAAGCTGGTGAACATGATTAACGTGAAAGAAAGAAACTTTTGTTTGAGTTTTGTGTCAACTGTCTTGCGAGAACCTCATGACATTAATGGATGTGTTATTCTCCACCTCATCCTTTTTGTATCTACTATGAATTCTACAGCTAATCCATACAATTTTTATACGGTTCTTTTTTTTTTTTTTAATAGGAAAAAATTAATATCATTTCTTTTAAATTAAATATAAACAACATTAGCGGATAATTACTAAAAGAGCCAAATATGCCAGGTTTACTCTAAAACACCGCTTTGATATATATATATATACATACATACACACAATTTTTGGAGGAACTTGTGGTGATGATATAACGTATATGTAGTGTTGGATTTGAGAAATGATAAACGGGAAGAAGAGTTGTTTGTAATGTAGTGAGAGTGATTACGTGGGATAGAAAGAAAATTAGAAGCGAAAACAGGAAAAATGTTTTCATTTCATCACACTTTTTGGCATTTTCTCTTCTTATATTTAACATTTCCCTTCCACAACCCATCCGCTTCATTTCTTGTTCTCTTTTTTTACTTGTGCAGAGGATTAGTTTAATGAGTTAACTTAAAGTTGTCAATGTGTAATAGGTAAAGATAGTAATTTCAACTTAAATTTAAGTTTTTCGTCTCCCTTCAACTTTAATATAGTAAAAATTTTTTGATAGAAATGAAACGAAGATAAAAATAAAAACAAAAAAATTCATGCAATCAAAGATAGGGTTATGTATATCCCTAACTCACCCGACCCCGCCCATTTCCTACCCTTTTATATTAGTATCTTTACCAGAAAATATATCTTTAACAGTTTTAATTTATTAGAAAATTGCCACCATTATATAAAGGCAAAATTTTAACCCTAAATCCAATCACATCTTTTTCTTTTCAATTTCCACTGCTGACACACCATCTCTTCGTCTTATTCTTTTCACTACAAGCACAAAAACTCTTTAATTCTCCAGGCTTCAACTCTCTTTTTAAATAATTGAAGGTAACTTTCTCTTAATTTTATTTGTTTGTTTTCAACTTTTCATCACCAAATATATTTTAATAATAATTCCTTTGATTGAGATAGTTTAAATAATTAGTTTAGCTATTGTTTTAATCAAATGCTTTTATTGCATTTTTGTAGAGTGAATATGCTTTTTCACGTGATAAACGCCGTGAATTCGTTTCTGGCTTCACCAGAAGTGCAGGTTTATTTGAATTCTTAACTATGATATTCTTGTGTTTTATAGATTTAAGGTAATACTTCTTTGCTTTGACTATTGAGATTTCAGGTTTGGTTGTTATTATTATGAATGATGCGCGTTTGTGGATAGATGGACAGTATTTTCTGCAAGCATTATTACAACTTAAAGGTGAGTGGAAACTCATGAGAACTGGTGAAGACCCTGTTGTGGAGGCTTGGATGGCTGATGTAAGTCTCCAAAAATTTCTTTTTTATCTAGTGTCTTGCGGTAGTTTTGATTTTAACATGTTATTTTGTATCAATACGAAAAATTAATGAAGATGTCAACATGAAGAGTTACTAATAAGGAAATTGATTATTGTATATGGTTTGATTTTGTAAATGAAACTGATTAAAAAAATTTTAACTTTGTATTTGAACTAAAGTAACAAGTGAATATTTTGTGGAAAAGTAACAAATAATATTATATAAGTGTTATCATGAAACATTTAATAAATGGGATAGTTTATTTTATCTCTTATAAATACTGAAAAATAGGAAAGAAAGGTAATTTATGTCCGTGAGTATAGAGAGAGGATTTTTCTTGTAAGTACAGGTATGAGGAAGAAATTTTTCCTATAGGTACGAATATAAGAGGGAGATTTTTTCCCATAAGAAAGGGGTAGGAAGGGGATTTTTTCTCTTTGGTGAAGGGACGGGGAATGGGTGTTTTCTCCGAACGGGAACAAAGATTGTTATCCTCTACAAGAACGGGAACGAAGACAAGGAATAGGATATTTGGCCCCATCCTGTCCCATTGCCATCCTTAGTAATGGGCACAATAGGCCACTGTTAGGATGACTTTAGTTAAATGTAATAGAAGATGAAGTTTTTCCATCAATTGTGACAGCTTTCGTCTTGTATAAAAAGGAAGTGACAACACATGTGTATTTCAATTAGTCAATTGCAATGCAAAAATATATTTCACAATAAACATTTCTCTTTTCTTTCTTTCTTACTTCTATGTTTATGATTTTTTTATATAAAGACTTTATCTCTAGCTAAGGTTTTTCTGTTCATGGTATTAGAGCTATTAGACAAATGTCAATGATGGCAAATCTCCAAACACAGTTTTCGACCTTTCCTCCAATCCAAAAAAACCCTAGTTCTCAAAACACCATCGTTACCTCTACATTCTTATCTTTAGTTTACAAGTTATCTCATTGAAACTAACAATATCCAATTACCAATTTTGGAAGTCAGAAGTTCTTTTTGCCATCAAAACTCATGACTTGGAGGAGCATCTTGTCGGTTTGGTATCTCAATTATCTCCATTTGTTCATGTAAAGTCAGTTGACCCCCTAACTCAAACCTGTGATGATGAAAATGGTAACTCATGATTAAATTTCATGGAAAAAGATCAATAAAATGTTAGTAAGTTGGTTTCTTGCATCAATTTCAAAAGAAATGTTTCTTGTAATTTCTAAATGTTAGTTTTCCATATAAATCTAGACTTTGTTAGAAAATGAATTTGTTAGTGAATCAAAAAAAAAATATTGTTTATTAGAAATTTGTTACAGACCACTAAGAAAGATAATCTTAGTATAAGTAGCTATGTTCTCAAGATGAAGAGTTATGCTAAAACTTTGGGTTCTAGAGGTCAGTTTGTTAATTATGAGAACCTTATAAAATGTATGTTGAATGGTTTAGTCCAAAGTATGAGACAATAATAGCTAGTCTAACTACTAGATTAGAATCGAGAATTGAAACTCTTAATTTGTAAGATGTTTTGCATTTGCTTCAAAAACATGAGATGAGGTTAGAAAAAGGCCAATGCCACCTTGAGTTATATTATATCAATGGAATTTCATTGTAGCTCAGCTAATACAACCAACTTAGTTAAGTCGCAAAGTCTTGGTGTTAATTCCAGTGATATCTGAATACTCATATAATTGAACCAACCTATGGAAAGAGTTATTCCTTGGTTCTACCACTAGTATCTTCAATTCAAAAGCCATCAACCTTTATGCAAGGAATTTTTAGGCCTCATGGACCTAACTTTCAACATAAGTCTCAATCCTTTCTGAACTATCCATCTTATCAACTTATTCACCAGTTTGGTTATTCCTCTCTAGCTAGTTCAGGAAAAGAGGAAGGGAGATTTTCCAACAAGGGAAAAGTGGTCTATCAATTGTGTAGTAAAATTGGTCACATAGTTGTGCAATACTATTACAAGTGTAACACCAATTACAATAACCCTTCCATTGTACCTCACTTTTACACTAGTTCACCTCATAATACACCTTATCAATCTGCTTCCTCTGATATGGAGTTGTCTTAACCTTTGCCTCTTTCTCAATCCAATATAACACTAATATACCATCCTAGGGTTGAATATTCCACTCCACTTGTATCTTCTTCCTTATCACATCCAAACAGACGCTTAAACACATTTCCCTTACCATCTAATTCAGCTTATCTCCATCATCAATATATATATATGAATCCACTCAACCTTATACATATCCTCTTGTAATTACTCCTCAAACCTATTTTACTCAGCATTTTGCAAAGTAGCATCAGTAAATTCCAATAACCACCTTTGCTTCAATTTAAGATGGATTTAGGTGCCACTGACCATATTACCCTTGATGTCTCTTAGTTGGAAACTGTAGCCAACTACAAAGGTAATGACCAATTTTAAGTAGGTAATGGTGAGTCTCAAAACTTCATTCATATTAATTATATTTTATCATCTAACCATTTTCATTCTAAAGCTCTTCATCTTAAAAATGTTCTCTTTGTGTCTTACATTACTAAAAATATGCTTAGTGTTTCAAAAACGGCCAAAGGACTTATTCCCCCCCCCCCCCCCTTCAAAGTATGTTGATTTCATAAGTTTTTTCTTTTTAACTTTGAAAATCTCATTTACCCACTCATAGGCAGTTAAAATTAACTGAGTCAATTAGTTATATCATTTTCGTCTCTTAAACCCTAAAAACTAACAATTTCTTCCAACCTAAGTTTTCAAAAATATTATTTCCCCCCAAAGTTTCTAAACTTCTAGATTAAATTTTTCAACGACGACCGACGATCTCTAGATGACATCTCTTCCTCTCCAACGTCTCTTCCTTCCAACCGTGTTCCTTCCCATTCTCTTTGATGTGTCATCAATGAAGACGAGTCGTCTTCGTCAACGATGACACCGAAGAGGATGGGAAGAAGTATGGCCAAAAGAAAGAGACATTAGAGAGGAAGAGACGCTACCTAGAGATCATCAGTAGTCACAAAAAAATTCAATCTGAAAGTTTGGAAACTTTAGAGAGGAATAATTGTTTTTGAAAACTTGAGTTAAAAAAAATTGTTAGTTTTTATGGTTTAGGGGGAAATAATAAAATCAAATTTAAGTTTTTTTTTAATATTACAAATAAAATAACGATTTTACCCTTAAAACCGTTAATTTTAATGGTCTGGAGGTAGATAAATGAGATTTTCAAAGTTAATAGAGGGAAACTTGATAAATCAGCATACTTTGGGTGGGAAATAGTCTTTTGGCCTTTCAAAAATTACAAAAGATAATCATGTTTTGGTTGAATTTGATATTGATACATGTGTTATTAAGAACAAATACACTCAAGCAATTTTGCTTAAAGGGCAACTTAAGGATGACTTATATTAACTCAACATTTTTCATTCCTTAAAATTATCACTAAGTTCCAAATTCACTCTCAGTTCTTCTACTTTATTTCAAGAAAATTTTCGACCAAATTTTTTTTTTTGTCTTGTCAATAAATTAGTTTGACAACAGTGTAAAAATAAAAATTCTATTATTAATAGTAGTGCCAAGAGTAAGCCTGAGTCAACAATGATGTGCAATGTGTCTATTTATGAATCTTTGACTTGTGATAATAAAACTAGTTCATTTATATCCTTTACGGCTTCTAAAACTACTATTGATTTGTGGTATACTAAACTGGGACATTTGCATAACAAAATCCTTATACAAGTGTTTAAGTCAATAAATGTTTGGTTTGATCCTAACCTTGATGTTTCTTTTTATAATGTTCATCAACTTGGCAAATTAAGATAAACTTCTTTTTCTCAATCTAACTCTCAAACCTTTAAGCCCTTAGAATTAGTACACTCAAATTTGTGGGGACCTTCTTCCATAATTCACTAGAGGGTTATGGGTATGATGTCCACTTTATAGATGATTATACTTGATTTACTTAGATATTTCCTCTTAAAAACAAATATAAAATAAAGTCAATCTTTGAGTCATTTTGTCATTTAACTGAAATGCAATTTGAAACTAAAATCAAGTGTTTTGAGTCAAATTGGGGAGGAGAGTATAGGTGTTTAGCTCCCTTATTAAACAATTTATGCATTGTTTTTAGGCATCCATGTCCCCACACTCATGAGAAAAATAGGAAGTCAAAAAAAGAACATAGACATATTGTAAAGATAGGGTTTACTCTAATTACATAGGCTAGTCTTCCTCTTAAATTCTTGTGACATGTTTTTCTAACTATTGTGTATCTTATCAATAGGTTGTTATCCTCTGTTCTTGAGTTTGTTTCTTCTCTTCATAAATTGTTTCTTAAAAATCCAAATTATTTCAAGCTAAAAGTCTTTGGGTCATATCCCTTACCTTTGACTATATCATAAACACAAATTCTCTCATTACATAACCAAGTGTGTTTTTGTTGGTTATAATTTGTGTCATAAAGGCTATAAGAGTATAGATTCCACTGGTAGGTTGTATATAGTTATAAGTCTCAAATTTAACGAGATAAAGTTCCCTTTTTTTCATAATCCTCAGTCCAAATCTTCATTCTCTCCTAGTGCCACCAATTCATCTACTTCTAAAAATTTTGTTTCTATTAATACCAGAAGCTGGCAACTTCCTTTGTCCTCTATTCAACTAGTTTCACTTAAACTAGTATTGAGTTCTACTAGCTTGAATACTAAATATCCATTATTATTGCCCACAATGTCAAATCCCAATATATCTAATGGTCAGTGTAAAGCATCAATAACATCTAGTTATACTCCTTTATTCTTTATGTTAACATCTCATTGTTGAGAATTTTTCAGAAAAAATTAAACTTGACTTCTCATCTTCAGCAGTGGGCAGAAATGTACGGTGAATGTAAGGGACGTTTTGGGAAGGCAAACGGATGCCGTTTTGGGTGAATCAAACATGGATTTAAAGCTAATTAAGTCTAGTTTTAAATGGTGCAAGTTTCAGGTTCATTGAAGTTTTCTAAAGAAAGTTTAGGGTGGCAGCGAACAAAGAAGAAAAATCACAGTGCACTCTCAATTATTCATCAAGGGATAGATGATGACATGTTCGAGAAGATAACCAATGCGACAAGAGCCAAGGATGCATGGGAAATTCTAAAGAATTCTGTGGTCGGAGTTGATACAGTGAAGATGGTGTGACTCCAAACTCTAAGGGCTGAGTTTGAGTCGATTTTGATAAAGGAGAATGAGTCTATAACAGATTATTTTACTCGAGTATTGGCAGTGGTGAATCAAATGAAGCAGCTCAATGAAAAGATGGAAGATACAAGAGTAGTAGAGAAGATTTTGCACTCTTTTAACGCAAAATTCATTTATGTGGTGGTGGCAATTAAAGAATCGAAGGACATAGAGTCCATGACCATCAACGAGTTACATGGATTGTTGTTAGCCCATGAAGAGAGAATGAAGAGGACCCAACAAGAACCAATAAAGCAAGTTTTGCAAGCAAAATTTTCCTTTAATCCTAAGGGAAATGACAGAGGAGGAAGAGGTCGAGGTCGTGGTAGAAGCCGAGGTTGTGGACGAGGTCGAGGTCGTGGTCGTGGTCGTGGTCAAAGAAAAGACGGGCAAAATTCATTTCAAGAAGGTGAAAATATAAGTTCTCAAAGAGGCCGTGGACGAGGAAGAAATAATAATTGGAGAAAAGATAAAAGCCAAGTAGAGTGCTATGTATATGGGAAGAAAGGTCACTATTCTTAGGAATGTCAAACTAAGAGTTGTGATGAGGAGACGAACTTTATCAAGCATAAGGAGGTGGAAGGTGATACTCTTTTGCTTTCTCAAAAGGATGGGTCCATAGAAAAAAATGTCACGTGGTATCTCGACAACGGCGCAAGTAACCATATGATAAGAGATAAAAGCAAATTTGTAGAGTTGAATACAAAAGTGATCGGGAATGTTCGTTTTAGAGATGATACAAAGGTAGAGATTTTGGCTACAAAGGATGGAGACCATAAAATTCTCTACAATGTCTACTATATCCCAAAAATGAAGAGCAATATTTTGAGCATCGACCAACTTTTAGAGAGCGGGCACAAAGTGAAGATGGAGAATAATTATTTGTGGCTTCGAAATCGAGATGATAGACTTGTTCCTAAAGTTGCCATGACAAAGAACCGAATGTTCATGTTAAATGTGAAAATGGCGGAAACGAAGTGTTTACAAGCTTGTGTCAAGGATCCTTCATGGATTTGGCACATGAGATTCGGGCATCTTAACTTTGAAGGGCTCAAAATGCTAGGAGAAAAGAATATGGTGAAAGGAGTTCCCAAAATCATTCATCCGAATCAATTGTGTAAGGCGTGTTTACTCGGAAAACATGCAAGAAAGAGTTTTCCAAAGGCGTCACTTTCGCGAGCAACCGAGCGTCTACAACTTGTGCATGCGGATGTATGTGGTCCTATCAAGCCACAATCTTTCAGTAAGAGCTCATATTTTGTGCTCTTCATCCAAGGAAGACGTGGGTTTATTTTTTGAAGAACAAGAGTGAAGTTTTTGAGACATTTAAAAAATTCAAGCTTCTTATTGAAAACATAAACGGATACAAAATTAAAGCTCTAAGAACTGATAGAGGTGAAGAGTTCACTTCTAATGAATTCAAGGTCTTTTGCGAGGAAAATGGCATTCGACGTCCTATGACGGTCCCAAGAACACCACAACAAAATAGGGTCGCAGAAAGAAAGAATAGGACAATTCTTAACATGGCAAGGACGATGCTAAAAAGTAAGAATATGCCTAAGGAGTTTTGGGTCGAGACGGTTGCATGTGCAATTTACCTCTCAAACCGTTCACCTATAAGGAGTTTGGAGAAAATAACCCCTCAAGAAGCATGGAGTAGATGGAAGCCAAGTGTGAAACAATTAAAAGTTTTTGGATCTATTGGCTATGTTCATGTATCCAAACAAGAAAGGACAAAACTTGATGATAGAAGCAAGAAGATGGTGTTTATTGGTTATGCCGAGAACTTTAAAGGGTACAAATGTTTCAGCCCCGTTTCCAAGAAAGTTGTGATTAGTAGAGATATGGAATTTGAGGAAGATGTTTCATGGGATTGGAGTGTTCAAGATGAAGAAACATATAGTTTTCTTCCATATTTGGGAGAAGACGAAAATAAAGACTAAGAGACTAAAAGTTAAAGTTCAACTTCTTTCACACCCACTTCTTCCTCAACAAGCTCAAGCGAACAACCTCAAAAAATACGAAGCATAAGAGATCTCTATGATGCTACTGAAAGAATAGACGGTGAGAATCTTTTTTGTCTATTTGCAAATGATGAATCTTTGAGTTTTGAAGAAACTGCTAAAGACAAGAAATGGGTACAAGCTATGGAGTAAGAAATTCATTCCATTGAGAAAAATGACACTTAGGAGTTTGTCACACTACCAAGTGGTCATCAAGCAATTGGGGTTAAATGGGTTTATAAGCTAAAGAAAAATGCGAAAGGAGAAATTGAGAGGTACAAGGCAAGACTAGTTGCAAAAGGGTATAAACAAAAGCATGGTGTGGATTATGAAGAAGTATTTGCTCCCGTTGCTCGCTTAGAGACAATACGGTTATTGGTTGCTCTTGCGGCCCAAAACCAATGGACAATTCATCAAATGGATGTGAAGTCAGCCTTTCTAAATGGTGCTCTTGAAGAAGAAGTATATGTGGAACAGCCGAAAGGATTTATGGTTGAAGGTCATCATGATAAGGTGTTAAGATTGAAGAAGGTGTTGTATGGCCTTAAACAAGCACCACGGGCTTGGTATAGTCTCCTCGACAAATATCTTCATGAGAATGGTTTCTTAAGATGTGTTCATGAATATGCACTTTATGTTAAAAAAAGAGAAAGATGATATTTTATTTGTGTGCATTTATGTGGATGACCTTATTCTTACAGAAAATAATCCACAAGTGTATGATAATTTTAAGAAGGCGATGGCACGAGAATTTGAGATGAGTGACATAGGGCTTATGTCATATTATTTGGGGATAGAAGTAAAACAATGGAGTGACAGGATATTTATCTCTCAAGAGGCGTATGCAAGAGAGATTATAAAGAAGTTTAAGATGATAGATTGCAATCCTGTGAATACCCTGATGGAGTGCGGAGTAAAACTCTCCAAGAAGGATGGAGTAAGGAAAGTTGATTCAACCACATTTCGGAGCCTTGTGGGAAGCCTAAGGTACTTGACATGTACTAGGCCTGATATATTATTTGTTGTAGGATTAGTGAGTCGGTTTATGAAGAATCCAAGTGAAGAACACATGCGAGCTGCAAAGAGAATTCTTCGATACTTAAAAGGTACTCTTGATTATGGCATTTTTTATACTTCTTCGAATGAGGCTCACTTAAAAGGATATTGTGATAGTGATTATGCCAATGATTTTGATGATCGGAAGAGTACTACTAGGTTTATATTTTTCTTTGGAGAAAATGCAATTTCATAGTGTTCAAAGAAACAATCAATTGTAACACTCTGAACATGTGAATCGGAGTATGTTGCTACAACTGTCGGTGCATGTCATGCGATATGGCTAAGAAGATTGCTGGATGAACTTCATTTTGCTCAAAAAGAAGCAACTAAACTTATGGTGGACAACAAATCGGCCATTCCTCTTATGAAAAATCCGATTTTTCATGATCGAAGCAAGCATATAGATGAAAGGTTTCATTTTATTCGAGATTGCATTACCAACAAGGAGGTTGAGGTAGAGTATATCAAAACTCTTGATCAAATAGCCGATATTTTTACAAAACCCCTCAAGAAAGATAGATTTTAGCAGCTTAGAGAGATGATTGGAGTTGTGAAGAAGTCAAGTTTACAGAGGGGTGTTGAGAATTTTTCAGAAAAAATTAAACTTGACTTCTCATCTTCAGCAGTGGGCAGAAACGTGCGGTGAATGTAAGGGACGTTTTGGGAAGGCAAACGAATGTCGTTTTGGGTGAATCAAATATGGATTTAAAGCTTATTAAGTCTAGTTTTAAATGGTGCAAGTTTCAGGTTCATTGAAGTTTTCTAAAGAAAGTTGTAGCTATTTTAGTAACAGCTGCGCAGAAATAATATCTACTGTTTAGACTTTTATTCTGCACGTTTTTTTAAAGGTTAATAGCTGATGTTTAGGTATATAAAAAGACTTGTAATCAGTTGTTAAGTGTGTGGATTTATGAAGTGAATATATAGAAATAAAAGCTTTGAAGTTAACTTTTTTCCGTCTTCCTCATTTGTGTTAAGAATCCATACTTTTAACTCACCATAGCTTCCAACACTCATTGCTCAGCCTTAAACTCACTTAAACTTATACACACAAACATTACTAGTCTTATGAGTGTTGAAACCTTTTGACTTTGCTAAACTTTCAAAACCTTTTATCTATTCCCTTACTAAGATATCCAATATTGAGTCCTCTTTTCCATTTGAACCTATGACTATCTCTAGAGCCTTGTCTAGTCCTAAATGTAAAGTTGCCATGAAAGCTAAGTTAATGCTTTGATAGCTAATAACACTTAGACTTTGGTTCCTATTCAATCAGACATGCATCTAGTTGGGTGTAAGAGATATAATACTAGACTTGTAGCAAAAAGGTTTCAACAAACACCTGATATTTATTATTTTGAAACCTTTAGCCTAATTATAAAAGTTGCCACAATTAGAATTATTTGAGTTTGGCAATTCAATTTAATCGGGATGTTAGGCAAATTGATATTAACAATGTTTTTTTCAAATGAAGATTTAGAGGAGACAACATATATGCATCAACGTGATAGCTTTACCACTAACTATAAAGGAAGTAGGCTTGTTTGCAAGCTGAATAAAGCATTATGTAGGTTGAAACAGGCTCTTAGAGTCTGGTTTAACAAATTGAATGTTTTTTTACTTGTTTAAGGCTTTCATAATGCAGTAATGGATACCAATTTGTTTTTGTATAATAGTGGAGACAAAGTAATCTATGTGCTAGTATATGTAGATTATATCATACTTACTAGTAATGATATGAAACTTGTTGACAAATTAATTCAACATTTAAATGATAAATTTGCATTTAAAGTTCTAAGTTGTTTGCATTATATTATGGGATTTGAAGTTACAAGGTCCAAGTTTGGTTTATATTTAAATCAGACAAAATATGCTCAAAATCTACTAATTAAAGTTAAAATGTTTGAAGCAAAACCATGTACAACCCTTTTGCTACTAGCAGTAGGTTAACTTTAAATGACAGCCCTATGTTTGAAGATTCATCACCATAGAGAAGTGTAATGGCTGCTCTGCAGTATCTAACCCTGTCTAAACTTGACGTTGCCTTTTCTGTCAACAAATTGGGTTAGTTTCTACAAAAACCTACTACTACCCATTGGTAAGCTTGTAAAAGTGTACTCAGGTATGTTAAAAAGACTATAACCTTTAGATTGTAGTTCACACAAGGAGATCTATTACATCTAAACTATATTTCAAACTCAAATTGGGTCAGTAGTTTGCATGACAGGGGATCCACTACTAAATACTATCTTTTTTAAATTCAAACCTTATTCAATAGAGTTCTAGAAAATAAAAAATAGTTGCATTATCATCTACTAAAGCTAAATATAAAGCATTGTCTCAAAAAATAATAGAAATTGCTTAGGTCAGAAGCTTAGTTAATGAACTGGGGCTAAAATTTTCTACACCTCCTATAATTTGGTGTTACAATCAAAGTGATGCCTATTTAGCATCTAATCAAGTATATCATACTAGAACAAAGCACATTGAAATTTATGCTCACTATATTTAAGAGCAAGTTGCTAGAAAATAGTGGGTTATTCAATATGTTCCAACTAAAATTCAAAAAGTTGATCTCTTGACAAAACCTTTGGCTACTAGACAATTTGTTACTTTGAGAAGCTCTTTTAATCTACAAAGTCTTAAAAATTTTGTCTTTCTTCTTATCATCAATCTGAGAAACCTTTTGTCGAATAATTTACTTGTGTTACATACTTGCAATGTTATACTGATTACTTATGTTTCCATATGTTGCTCAGAATGCCAATGTTATGGTGATTATTTGCAGTGGTTGTATTGGGTTATAAGTTTTGCACAAGTAATAAGTTTAATTATTGGAATAGTGATGTTGTTCTAACTTGTTGGAGATATGAGTTCTGGGTGTTGTTGGTTTATTGTTGTTGAATTGATGGAGAAATGAGTAATTCTCAAGAGTAATCATGAGGTATGCTGAAATATAATTGTTTCAAGCTTGTTCAGATGGGTTGTCTTTACTGCTCTTGAACTGATGTTGAGACATTGTATTTCAGTTGTAATGTGTAAAGTTTTTCAATCTTTTTGTATTTAGAGGCAGTGTCAAAAGAGTTCTTAGATGTAATTGATAGTTCTTGGAAATTAAAGAAAGTCTAGCTTAATGGGGGATGTTAGGATGACTTTGGTTAAATGTAACAGCAGATGAAGTTATTCCGTCAACTGTGACTGTTCCATCTTGTATAAAAAGGAAGTAAGTAACAATACATGTGTATTTCACGGTAACACATTTCTCTCTTCTTTCTTCTTAATTCTTCTATTTTCTTCCTTGCTTTTGCGGTCTTGGTTTCTTGATACAAGGACTTAATCCATGGAAATCCATTAATTAAGCATCAATTATTAATTTATATTGATAATTTATTAATTTATCAAAATATTTTTTATTTTCTTATTTAATCAAACTAGCAATTGATAATTAAGTTATTTAAAAATAAATAAAATTCATTGTATTTATTGAACCTAATAAAATCATGAATGCACTTAATTATCAACATACATTCAATGTATTTTTAATTAATTTGATTATTAATATTTAATCAAATAAGGCATTACCTTATATAAGGGTAACAAAAGGCTATAAGAAAGCATATGAACCAATGACTTCTTATTTCAAAGGTTCCATTGATATCATCCATATCAAGAACAAATTCGAAGTTATAAAGGAGAAATTAGGATGTTTTCAATATAATGCTCTATTTAACAAGTTGGTTTTTTTTTATAAGTAATTCAAATTACGGTTTTATAAGTGTAGTAGAAGTTCGAACCTAAATTTTCTTTTTTAAAGTTTAATATTTTACTAATTTTATTAACTTTTATTTTTTATTAACAAATTATTAATTTACATTATTAGTGGGACATATAGAAACCTTTTATTACTGTGTATTATGTTGTAAATTTATCAAATTTATTCATTTATAATTCCATCAGTCCAAGCTAGGGCCAATAAAAAAATTATTAATTTATTGTATATTTATTTATCAGTTTTACAATACACGAGTGGCGAATCTTCTTTATGTGATGCCAAGGCCCACAAGAGCCTATGTTTGGTTTGCTGGACCCAAGCCCAGAAAAAATTGATGGGCCTACAAATCCCTTCTTCCGATGTTATATTTCAATCAGCCACGTGAAAGTAATAATGATTATACATTTTTTGGAACTATAAAATTATAAGTTGATATTTTTTTATTCATAAATGATATGTTATTATATAATTAAATAATTTTAAATTAAAAATAAAATAATATTTAATCATATAATAACACATTATCTATATACCTAAATTATATATAAAAAATATGTATACATATTTTTTATTCTTTAAGGAAGCTAAAAGACTTATTCTTACCACAGGTTTAGTCTGTTTTCAAATTTTCATCTGTTAAATTTTAAAAACACAAATACTCATCTATCAGTTATTAAAGTTAAGAAAATCTATTAAATCTAAGCGTAAAAACATAATTTAATTAATAATATTAAAAGATAAAAATTTATCTCATTTTTTCCCTTTTTATAAAACTAATAATTTCCTCCCACCGAAAAGTTTGAAAAATTAATCTTTTCTCCCCAGGGTTTGCATATTTTTCCTTGCTTCTCTAACAATTGAAGTTGGCCTTCCCACCCATCTTCTTGTCTCATTCAGGAGACGTCGTCAACAGCCAAAGAAGAAGGAAGGATGATGAACTCGTATTCATCCGACACAAGATGAATCAAAGAAGGAAGGGTAACGTCCAAACAAAGCAAGACGAGTTGAAGCGTCTATTGAGCATTGTCATTTGGACAAATCATTTGTCATCCAAACAAACAATTTATCCAAAGACAATTGAGCAAGACACAAAGAGAGATAGTCATGAAGGAGAAATAGCACCGAAGAAGGAGAGATACCGTTAGGAGAGCGCTAAAGAAGGTGGTCGTTTGCCATAAAATTATCATTTGAAAAATTGAAACCCTGGAGGGAAAAATCTAACTTTTTAAAACTTAAACCTAAGAGAAATTATTAATTTTTAGGGTTTCGAAGGGAAATGAGATAAAATTTTATTTTTTAAATATCACTAGTTAAATGATAATTTTACTCTTAAAACTAACGAATTTTGTTAACTTTAACAATTTATAAGTGAGTATTTGAGTTTTTAAAACTTAACGAACGAAAGTTTAGATATGTACTAAACCTTGGGTGGGAATAAGTCTTTTAGCCTTTTTGGATTTTTTTTCAAAAGAAGACCGAAATAATAAAAGAAAGAATAATATTATGTGTATAACTATGTATATAAATAATGATATGATATTATGTAATTAGATAGTTAAAAATTAAAGATAAAACAATACTTAATCATATGATGATACATCATTATTTGTGTATAAAATTATATTAAAAAATTGTACACGTAATTTTATTGTAAAAGGAAACCCAATTGATAAAATAATCTGCATTTATACTTTTAATGCCGGCCAAATTATATGAAAAATAAAAACAACTATTTAAACTAAAACTTTCTTTCATTATACAGAATTAACTTGCTTGTTTAGTATAGTTTACTTAATCTATATTATTAGATTTTTGAATTAAATAATCAATTATGATATATTTAAAATACTTTATATAAATGATTAAATTATATATAATAATCACATTTTTATAATATTAAATTCATAATCCAAAAGCCAGTAAGATTTTTTTTTTTTTTGAATTATTTGATTATTGAATTTTTTACATTTCTAATTCAAAAGCTAAAGATTAAACATAATAGACATTTTACCACACAGTCATAATTGGATTATGATTATTCATAATTCAATAATCATAAGTTATACGAAGAATTAAGTATCACATAATTAATTATTACTATAATCATAATTCAATAATAAAAATTGTGACACCCTATATGTTTCCTTTTCACAAGTTAACAAAGAAAGTAACTTCCATTCCTTCAGTAGAGTTTAAACTACAAATTTTATCTCATTAATACACACAAGAATGAGAAGAGAAACAACAGATGAGCAATCTGATTCACTATCTTGACCAGATCTTTTTCTTTGTATCCTTAATTCCTGCAACCTGATCTTTACTAATTCTCTTCTGAATGGAAGGCCCTTGAATACTGGTGACAGCTTTTGTTGTTCTCACCAGCCTTGCAACTCTAGGAGGGTCAGATTTCCTCTTCTTGTTATCATGTAAAGAAGTTGATACCATAGCATTCTCTGTTTCTGCACTCCTAGACTGTCGTTTCTTTTGAGTCTCAAACAGATAATCATTTCCTTTCGGCAATACAGAACCATGACTCATTGGCCGGTTAGAACTCCTTAGAATTCGAAGATCAATATCACTCATCACTTCATCATCTCTCTTACAACTTTTGCTTTCAGTTGGAGTGGCTCGTATCAGGTCAGCAAATGGTTTCTCTTGCTCCTTCAACTTGTCCTCAAGCTCCTTAATCTGCCATTACATGCAGAACACTAGTTAGTCAATAATGGCAAGCAGTTCAGAAGATCAGCGAATTTTCCTCCCATTAAATCTCTCAAAGTTAATGATTCTAATTAGTCAGCGGCAGCTACAATTTCTTGCAACTGCATGAGTTGAATGGAGGTAAGGTTCACAAATAATATAAATGGTTCACTATATCAAGACTTAAAAACCAGATAGTTTCCAGGTTCTCTGGTACGAAAGATTTACTTGTTATTCACAATATACACGAGCCACCAATATATTCTATTTGAATAAAGGTTTAACCTTTTGGCGAAGCACAGTGGACTCTTCACTCTTCTCTTCCTGCGCTTTCAATTTAGTCTCAAGCTCCTTGATCTGTAGTCGTAAAAAAAAGTATATAGATAAATATGGTTTCTCCAATTTCCCATTTGCTTATAAAATAGATTAAAAATTAGCACTGAGCAGTAAATCTTGACAACCTTGTTTTGAAGGATAAATGAGTGAGACTGGGACTCCTCCTCTTGCTCTTTCAGCTTATTCTCAAGATCTTTGATCTGCTCAAAGAAAACAATAGCTAAATCAGTTTTGTTTAACATTGGATGGAAAAGAAGCTTAGGTCTATCTTCCAAGCTTCAAAGTAGTTTTTCACTTGTTCATAAAATTGCTGCATCAGCAATCAACTTTCAACACGGATTTCCAAGAACAGGAAAACAAAATGATATTTCATTTCTTCAAACATTAAAGTAGGTTGATGCTAAACCTTCAGTTGGAAAGTTGCAGACTCTGATTGTTGTTGCTCTCTAAGCTTCGCTTCTAGCTCTTTGATCTTCACCAGAAAATGGATTCTGGTTAGCCACTAACAAAAGAAGTAAAATATCGATTACAAGTCAACTGAAATCAACCTTTATTTGGAGATTACTGCAAAGCTCTTCTTTGCCCTTTAATCTATCTGAAAGTTGTAAGAATTGCTTCTCCGATTGGCCATGCAAGTTTGACTTCAACACAAGTTGACCTTCAAGTTCTTTGATCTTCTCTTGTTGGTCTTTGAAAGATTGATCCTTACCTTTGGCCCTGCTCTCAAGGTTCTGTAAATTCTCTTCTAGCTTCCTTATAGATTCATCCTTGGATCTTGATTCTTGTCTTGCTTTTTCAAGCTTACGGAAGATAATTAATTGTAATTATTAAATGATCAAACTATTATTAGTATACATGATATTAGTTCAAAATACTAAGAGAAATTACCATCACTTTAATTTTTTGAAGTTCAGTCGTATCTATTTGCTTTCTCGCAGGGCCCAACTCAATTCCTCGAACTCGAGTTGCAAAATTTAATGAGCTCAAGGTCTCACTTAAGTCCTTCTCTGAAGGGCTGATTTGCACAAACATTAAAGTTTTGGAGTCACCCCCTGCAACACATACACATTGATATCAATATGAGTGACAAATCAAGATGAATTTTGAAGTCCTCTCATGAATTCAAAATAGACACACTCCGGATAAAATCTACCTAATGAATCTTGTAGTAGATGTGTCAACTTAGAGTTCCTGAAACAAAAAGCAAATATATTTAAAATCAAAAATAGATTCTGATGGAATGATACATAGGCAAGAAAGACGTAGAGCAGACCTATATGGAATGTGACTACTTTTAGTTGCTAAAGCGTATATGACATCTCCAAGTGCTGAAAGAGATCTATTAATATTTTGAGCTTCCTTGAGTCTATCTCCTTGTGCATCAGTTTTTGAAAGTCGCTCACTGCCAGCCAAATCCACAAGCCAAAGTTTGCTATTGGTACACTCACCATTGATTAAGTTCTTGGCCCTTACCATTATACACAGCATGCTGTTTGATAATTTTAAAAAGTTTAGGTCAATCGTCTATGAAAATAAAACAGCTTGGTAGAATCTTGTTTAAGAACATTCACCAAAAAAAAAAGATTTGGAGCTTAGTACCAATGAGATCGGCTGCTATGCTCATTCACATTATTGGATCCAACAGCTCTTGCATTACTTCCAGCCTGTAGAACATTCCAAGCTTCCCTAATGCAGTCAACACGGGCTTCCACGATTCCTGGAACATGATGGGAACCTCCAGAAGATTGCTTTATCTCCAATCTAGATAAACCCAGGAAAAAAAATGTCAATGGGCATTTTGTTGTCAGGCAAGTTTATATCAGCAAGCCAAGCCATATTTAAACCAACTTCATAATGTTAACTTAATCATACTTCCCAAAATTTACTAGTACATTTGAGTTTTTTCCTGATTATTAAGCTGGGAAACGAAAGAATTTACTTCTTTGATGTTGGCGCAGCTAGCAGGTCTCTGATTTGCTCATTGTAAACTTCAAGCACACTTACAGATATATTGTAAGTAAAAGTTTCACTCCTTTCCTTGGCAATTTCAAATAATTGATCAAGAGTCCTGTAATTGACTCCTCTATTCTGCTTAGTACCCTCCATCGTAAAAGTCTTCCCTGTCCCTGTTTGCCCATAAGCAAATATACAAACATTGTATCCATCTAGCACGGAAGTCACCATTGGTGAAGCATCCACGAACACATCAACTGTTAAGGCAAAAACAAAAGCCTGGCTCAGTACGCACTTCCCAAAATTAAAATTCTTACATCATATCAATCAGTCTACTGTGATATATAAATACCTTGACTATCTTTTGGTGTGTAAACTCGGTCAAATTTGAAAGACTTTTTTGTGGAACCACCATTTAAAATCCCAAGCTCTCCATCTTTTGCTGCATCAAAGTCTACGACTGTCGCACATGCAGCAGAAATATCATCCTTATTTAATGGACGACACCGACAGAAAACCCTGATATTACCTGATATTCAATAAACATTTAAGTTCCTTTTATTCTAAATTCTCTACATATAATACAGCAGATGATTACTACAAGGGGAAAAAACATGCCTTTTGTCTCCTGAATTTGGTTATAAAGCTCCTTTCTCTTGGCTTGCTCTTCGACATACTTCATTTTAAAATCCTCACACTGTGCAACTGCAGTCCGAAAGCATGAGTGTGCATAAAACAAAGTGTTTCTCAATACCAACAAATTTATTGTGTAACCAAACCTACCCAATGCCTGAACTCCAGTGACCATTTTGTTCAACTCAGGTATCGAATCCACACATTCATGTGCTGCCTGAGAGAGTTGAGAATGTTCTTGTTTCATCGTCTACACAGACATTAATTATAATTCATGGTAAGAAAAGAGCATCACTAACAAATCACGAAATATAGCAAGGATAATTTCATATGTCCTGAAAAATCTCCTTTACTTGCCTTTATTTTTTCTTGTAGCTCATTGACTGCATCTGACCAATATTTTTTATCACACTCATACCTGTTGGTAATATCCCCTAAATTTTCTGCTTGTTTCCCGACAGTTTGATCTAACAGGAAAAATGAATAATTTCAGAAATTTTCTGACTTAGAAGAACATAATGCCAAAGATAACCATCAATTGATGATTCCCTCCTGAGTGGCTCTGACTTACATTATATAAACCATCAATCAGTTACTAACACATGAAGCTTTGACAATGTTACACCTCAGCATACTGTAAATTTCTCAAACTGAAACTCTATACATAATTTGTTTTAACATTATTAGAGCCTATCAAGAAAGTAAACTGCATCTGCTGACGTCTTATTTACATATATATAAAAGAACTTGTGTTGTCATAATCACCTAGACTCAGCATTTGAAAGGTTTTTTTTGTCAACAACTTTGTTTGTCAGTTGTGTTGGGTAACACCAACAAAGAAAGAAAGAGAGGAAGTCCATCTACTGGCTTCTGTTCTACTAAAAAAGTAAATAATATATGCTTTAATAATTACCTAGAGTCAGTGTTTGAAAGATTTTGTTGTCGAGTTCCATCCTAACCTTCTCCAGCTGCTCATTTGATTGAGTCAGTGACATCCACGCTTCATGGCATTCATTTGTCTTAAGCTGGCACTGCTTAGTGAGCTCTTGTATCTTCTTTTCATACTTATCTGTAGCTTTTACTCGCAGAAGTTTCTTCTACAAGCCATAAAAGCAAAGAACAATTAAGCAGCAAGTTAATATCTCAACACTGCAACTCTTCACATCATTTGAGTCTAACCTGAGCTGAAGACACTTCAATCTCGGCAGCACAGTTGTTACATTTTAGATATTCATGTGACACCCGAGGAACTTCACCAAATTTCCAGATGAGGTACATTAGAAGATGTTTCAATATGTGCACATACTATACTTGTATCCCCAAATCGTTTATTGAAACAACAAACTAAAACTCACAGTACCTGACATCACTGCCGCCTTCCTTATGCAAATTCCACAAACCGCTGGGCTTCCGTTAACCCCTTCAAATCTTATATGAATTATTCCATCCTCCTTTACAGAGACCTTGGTGTCAACTACTTGCAACGGTTTATTTGCTCCAACAATGGAGAAAATATCAAAATCAGAAAGGACCTGCAATTATCCCCCAAACAATAAGTATTTTCCTACAAAAAAACAAAAGAAAAAAATAATGAAGTCAACTTTGCATAATAACTTGCCTTCTCTTCCTGCACAAATACATTGAATACTCTCATTCCCTTAGGTCCATTGGTGTTTACAATCTCCGCGAAATGAAAATCAACAACGTAGTTTCCGGGAGGAAGATCACTGAACTTATAATAAAAGTTCCCTAATCGTGCGGACTTATATAAGTATGGATAATCTCCAGCCTCAATTATATTCTCATCTGTTCTTAAAACATTTCCTCCGACGAAATATTTATCAGTCACAATCTTCATACTAGATTCCGCTTCATTCGAAGCCTCCCCTCCAGCATTTACGAACATCACAAGTTCATCTGGTTAAAGGAAGCATAACAAATATGTAGATTACTAGGTCTGGCAATGAAAATTTAGAGAATTTTAATTTATAAATTTCAAGCAAGGATTTTCTCAGCAACCAAACAGGTGTAAATTTTGTAAAAGAAGACAAAACCTGGAACGACGTAAAGACTAACCTGTACAACTAGATCTTGTTAGCCCAGTTGCAATTAGTCTTGAATTAGAGTCACAAAGCATCAAATCAACCAAAGAATCTTCCTTTTCGTCCTCGTCCATGGCAGAAGCTTTGTTTTCTTGATTCAAGATCAAATTTTTCTCCCAATCAAAAAGATTATTTGAACTTAGGGCTTCCGGGCCATGATGAGCAACGTTCAATTGAATATTTTCCATGAAAATACTAGGGTTTGCGTGTTTGGAAAGTGGGAAATTTGAGATTCAAAGAGGGAAGCTTTTCCTTGGATTTTCTTGCAGCAACGAGAGGAAAGTGGACGTTGGGCCTAGGTTAAACGTTAAAGAATGTTCAAATTTGAATTCTATACGACCGTTATAAAACTTAACCTTTTAGGGGTGAAACAACTTACACTTCCGGTTCCGTCACCAAAATTACCTAAGATGATTACCGTCAACGCTCCATAACTGCGATCTTTGTGACAACTACCATCAAAGCTAAACGAGAAATCTTAGGGAAAAATTGCAATAAATCAAAAGGTGAAGACTGAATGAAAATTTTGGCATGTGTGCGACGATGACAAGGACTACTCTCTCACCCTCGATCAATGTTGTGGGAGCATCACTTTAATAAGATGTCAATCAATTTCAATTTGTTTTATCTTATCTTATTTTAATTGAAAGTGTATAAGATTTTTCAGTAGTGTCAATCAATTGAATAATAAAGATTTTGTAATATCATCTTATCTCGGTCAAAAGTCTTTTTAGTAATAAGTGATGGTTGTGTGGATAATGACAATGAGTTAGTAATGGTATTGGCAAATGGTGGTTATGTGGATTGTAACAATATGCTAGTAATGGTGTTGGCAAATGATGGTTATGTGGATGGTAATAATGTGTTAATAGTAGTATTGGCAAATGGCGGTCGTTCGATGGTTAGTGGTGGTGTAGTTATGTAACTTGTAATTTTAATAAAATAAAAAAACATTTTTATCTTCAAAATTATGATACAGATAAAATAGTAAAATAGTAAAAATATACTTTGAGGTTTAGTTATTATTTTAATTATATGCAAATATATTTTTGTATTGAATTTTTTTAATTAAAAAATTATAATAAAATTAAAATTAGTTTAATAATTATTATTGTTTAAAGTGAATCTAATAAATAAATTATCTTAAATAATAAAAAGATTATTGAAAATTTTACGTGTAGATAAAATTAGATGTATTAATTATATTATATTAGTAATAGAAAATTACAAAATTAATTTAATACTTATGTAAAAATTAATATAACTGATGTGATATTATCTTTCATTATTATATAATTTATGTTTATACATATTTTTTATTGTGCTAATTCTACTCCAAGTCAAATTCATGTGTAAACTTTTATATATCCTTAGTTTGGTTTGGCCAAAGGACTATTTCCCACCCAAAGTATGTTATTTTCTCAAATTTTTCTCTTTTAACTTTGAAAATTCTAAATACCCATTCATAAACAGTTAAAATCAACATAACTCTAACTTCTTAAAATTTTATCTCTTTTTCTCCCCCCTAAACTTTAAAACTAAAATTTTCTCCCAACCTAAGTTTTAAAAAATGATAGTTTTCCCCTAGGGTTTAATTTTCAAATCTTCAATATCAAATTCGATGTCATTGTTGGTTGTCTCTCCCTCGATGTTGAATGAGGCTTGGGAGATGATGGGAGACGAGGAGCTTCGTTAGGAAAGACGAAGCTCTTCGTCTTCCCAAACGAAGATGACAGCTTCGTCTTCATCTTTCAACCCTCATTCGACGTCGATCGGACGTCTAAATGAATGGAGAGAGACCGTCGAAGGGAAAGGAAACTTTGGGAGGGACAGACAGTCGGCAATGGCTCCAGATTTAGCATCGAAGATCTGGAACCTAAACCTTAAAGGGAAACTGTTATTTTTTAAAACGTCGATTGGAAAAAACTTTTAATTTTTAAAGTTTAGGGGAGGAAAAAAAGATTATATTTTAGTTTATTTTTAATATTATAAATAAAATGATGATTTTACCCTTACTACCATTAATTTTAACCAGTCATGGATAGGTATTTAAAATTTTCAAAGTTAAAAGGAAGAAACATAGGAAAACAACATATTTTGGGTGGGAAATAGTCCTTTGGCCATTTGGTTTTTATATACTTTATTTAAATCTAAGTTGGATAGTTAGTAAAAATAATTAAGTAATTTTAAGTTAATTATAAAATAATCAAATTTAAAAAAAGTTAAATAACTATTTCCTATTCAAACTGATAATTTTGATAATAAAGATTAATAAAAAAAAATATATGTTTTGTATTGTATGTTTACATCAATATACAAGCTAGTATTTACACTCTCAAGAAATATAAACATTAAAAAATAAAATCAATTACTAATATCAAGCATAAATTAGAGCTAATTACAATCACTAAATTAGAGTCTAGATTAATGTTAATTACAATCTCTAAAATCAAGCCTAGATTAGAGTTAATTATAATCACTTAATTAGAGCATAAATTAGGTCGAAATTAAAGATAGAACTATTATTGTAACATCCCTTTTCAAACTCAAGAGGTTGTATTGAAACAATCTTGAGTTTGTATACCAATTCTCGAAAACGACTAAGAGGATGAGTCAGGGTGAAAATGTCAACTACTTGACTGGTGGAGGGAACAAATTGAAGCATCACCGTGCCTTGTCGAATGAAATGACAATTGGTCTCAATGTGTTTGGTGTGCTCATGAAAGACATCACTATGAGCAATTTTAATTGCACTTTGGTCGTCACAATAAAGAGTAGTGGAATCAGTGTGAACAACACCCATATTCTTTAACAACCATCGAGGCCATAAAAGTTCATCAATTGTATCTGTAACAGCTTTATATTCTACTTTGGTGCTAGAGCGAGAAACTACTGTTTGTTTCTTGTTTCGCTAAGAAATAAAAAAGTCACCTAAAAGAATACAAAATCTAATAGTAGAGCATCTCCCAATAGGATCCTCAGCCTAATTAGCATCTGAATAGGCACGTAATTGTAAGGAAGAGTGAGTTGAAAAATGTAAACCATTGAAGATAGTTCTTTTAACATTGCAAAGGATGTGAAGATCAACTACATAATGAGAAGAGCGAGGGGCAGACATAAATTGACTAACTATATGAACAACATAAGCAATATCAAGATAAGTGACAATAAGATAAACCAAACTATCAACCAATTGTTTATAGCGAGTAGTATCATAAAGAACAATACCATTTGTTAGAGTGAGACAAATATTAGGCTCAAGTGGTGTAAAAGTGATCATATTATTTGTCAACCTCGCTCGAGAAATAAGATCAGATGTATACTTAGCTTGAGAGATATAATAACCATTAGATAAAGATGTGACCTCTAACCCCAAAAAATAATTAAGAAATCCCAAATTTTTCATTTCAAATGACTGACAAAGATATTTTTTAAGATCTACAATACTTGTATTATCTTCTCCAATAATACTCATATCATCAACATAAAGCAATAAGAAAGTAATACCATTGTCAGTTTTGCAAATGAAAATAACTTAATCATATAAGCTTGGACAGAAGACAAATTAAGGAATTGTGGTATTGAATTTTGACAACCAAGCATAAGGAGTTTTCTTAAGGCCATATAATGCTCATTGAATAAGACAAACTTTATTGGGTGGATGGCTATAACTAGGTAATGGTTGCATATAGACTTCTTCAGAAAGATCACCATTAAGAAAAACATTCCTGACATCCCTTTGAAAAAGATTCCATTTTCTAGTAGCAGTAATGGCAACAAGACTATAAACTGATGTTAATCAAGCAATTGGAGCAAAAGTTTCCTCATAATCAATTTCATATTCTTGAGTATATCCTTTAGCTACAAGATGTGTTTTATATCGTTCAATGGTCTCATCAGAGCAAGTTTTAATTCTATAAATCCATTTACGTCCAACCAAAGACTTGCTTAGGGGAAGGTTAACTAAATCCCAAGTTTGAGTTTTCTCCAATGTCTGCAATTCTTCTATCATAGCTTATTGCTAAACAAGATATGAGAAAGCCTCACAAAAAGTGTGAGGCTCATGAATATAACTAAATATGGAATAACAAAAATAATCTTGAAGATGAATAAGAGTTCTTCTTACTCGATTAGATTTTTGAAGTAAAAGATTTTCAAAGGAAGGTTGAGTGACTGGATCAACAAATGTAACAGACTCCTTGAAAGAAGGCATATCATTAGTTGTTGGAATGAGCTCATGAGAAAAATCTGCATCAGAATCCTTAAGGAATAACTCAATTAACGAGTTATTTAAAAAGGTAAATGAAGGTGTAATAGAGAATTGTGACATTATGGAAAACATCTTATGCTCCCAAAAGAAAACATGACGATAAACGTGCAAGTGTCTTGAGATAGGGTCCCAACACCTGTAACCTTTATGTGTAGTAGAATATCCAAGAAAACAATACAGTATAGACCGAGCTTTTAACTTGTTATACTTGTGTGGTTGCAAATGAACAAAACAAACACACCTAAAAATTTTGAGCAAATTATAATTAAGAGAGCACCCAATGAAACATTTATAAAGGGATTGATTATTAATAACAAAAGAAGGAAGATAATTTATATTGTATATAGTTGTAAAAGCAATTTTTCCTTAAAAGCATTTATGACAAGATGAGGAAATGAGTAAAGCACAAACAATCTCTAAAATATGTCGATGTTTTCCTTTGACTTTACCATTTTTTTGTGAGGTGTTAAGACAAAAGTGTTGTAAAATAGTACCTTATGCTTTGAGAAATTGTAGATGATTGTGCTCTTTGTATTCCATGGCATTATCATTTATAAGTATTTTAACAGTGAGTGAGAACTGAGTTTGAACCATTTGTGCAAAGGTAGAGTATAACTCAAACTATTTAGAATGATTATGCATTAGAAAAATCCATGTAAATCAAGAAAAATCATTAACAAAAATAAGAAAATAATTAGAACTACCAGAAGTAGCAATAGAGATTGGTCCCGAAATGTCAAAATGAACTAAATCAAATGGTTCCAAAGATACCAAATTACTAATAAGAAAAGGTAAATGTACTTGTTTTGCAAGTTGACATGACTCACAATCCACATATTCATCTTTGATAAGACCTAATTTTCCACTAGAAACTAGAAGGCGTAAACAACTAAAAGAAACATGACCTAATCGAGAATGCCAAACATTCAAAGGAACGAAGGTAGATAAAACAACAACAACGGAAGGAGAATTAGCTTGAAGAGAAATGAGCTCAGACAATCATCCAACTTTTCGCCCTATCCCAATAGTCTGTTTTGTCTGTGAATCCTAAACAATATAACCAAAATCAGAAAAGTAAACATCAAGACCCAGGTCACACAATTAGCTAACTAATAACAAGTTAAGACTAACTTTAAGAATAAGATAGGTGTCATTGATAGACAATTTAGAAGTAAAAACATGACCATCAACAGTATGAATGACAAGATTATGGTATGTAGGAACTTTAGACACAAATAAGGTAGGATCAAATGTCATATTATTACAACATGCAGTATCAAAAAACCAAAAAGATTTACTTAGTACAACAAACATAAGCAAAAGATAAGAGGAAGAATGATGATTTAGAAAAACTTGAAAATCATTATAGAAAATGACATCAGTTAGTGAGAAATTGTTGAGAAATTGGCAACAACAGCAAATATAATAGGAGCATCAAAATTAGCATCAACAGTAGTAGAAGTGGTAGAACATGAAGTATTTTAAAACTATGGAAATTGTTTTTAAGCCAATTTTTGACACTCTGAAATATGTTGACCAAGTTTTTTGCAATAACAACATTCTTTAAAGCCATTAGATCCACCCTTAGGTACAGGTGTAGTTACAACAACCATTGGAGTAGAATGAACATCAGAAACTACCATAATTGTGTCATCACGTTGGGAGCGTAAGGATCCAAGACAAGTTTCTTCTGAAACTAATTGAGCAACTACTTGATCAAGAGTCGGTAATGGTACCATATGCAACAAGGAGGCTTGTATATGCTGAAATTCATTTCATAAAGCCATTAAAAATTAAATCAATCAATTTTTATTCTTGTATTTCTGAAATTTTTGTACATATTTATTGTTGTCCCAATTAGGGCTTGACATAGTAGTTTGATCCCAAACAAAATGCATTTAAGTGTAAAAATTTTGGATCAATTAACCTAGCTCTTGAGTCATGTGGTGTAGAACACTCATAGGTGATATCAAAAAGTCAAATCACCTGTGACATAATGTTTTTTCAACATGTCCCAATTTTCCTTTGCAGATTCATAATAATCAAATTCTTCATAAATTGTGGGAATTTATGTATTTCAAAACCAAGTAATGATTTTATGGTTTTTGCAGTCCCAATCTTCAAGACGTTCCTTATATTTATCATTAGTTTCCTTTGTACTTCGATTTGGGGTTTTGATATTACCAGTAATAATTCTCTACAATTTTTGGCTTTTTAGAAAGCTAAACATAGCTTGAGACCAAGTACATAATTTGTGTCATTCAAAAGAATATCAGATAGTCTAGATATATCAATTTGTCTTTCAGTAGTAGACATGATTTCAAAGATAAGAGAAATCAAGAAAATCAAGTAAGGATGAGAGAAGAAAAAAAAAATGAGATGGCACAAAAGATGATAAATGAATGAAATGATTGCTAGAATAAAAAAAAAAAATGTGTAGAACCAAGGGTTGGAGTGGTTTTACAATTTTGATAACAATGATTGAATAAAAAATAAATGTTTTGTATTGTGTGTTTACATCAATATACAATCTGGTATTTATAATCTAAAAAAAATACACATTAAGAAATAAAATCAATCACTAATATAAAATACACATTACAATCACTAAATTAGAGCATTAATTATGACTAAATTAGAAATACAACTATTATTGTAACACAAACTTTGATTAAATAATTTCTTTTACCTTTTAAATTTGAAATCTTTATTTTTTATTCATTTGTTAAAGTCAAAAATTAATTTTATCAATCAAAGATAATTTTATTATTTTATATAATATAATTAATATAACTTACACTTATAATTGTACAAATGGATCATATTTTTTTCCTCTTATATTATTTTTTTTCCTTTTTTTCACTCTTTTTTTCCACAAATTAATTTACTCTTTCCATTCATTTCACAAGGCCATATAGTTTTCTTTTAATTGCCTGACCTCTTCAAATTCTTAAAAACCATAAAAATCTACACCATAGCTTTCGTCAACACCCCATTAATCATCAAGAAACTTGACTCCTATCTCTTACGAAACTCATTTGTTAAGCTCTTGCTACTAACGGAGTTCAGAATCAGTTTGATAATTTTTTAACTGAATCAAACTTTTAGTTTAGAAAAAATCATAAACCAAACGAATTTAAAGATTAATTGATTTTGAACTAAACCAAAAATACCAATTAATATAATCAAATTTTTTGTTAATCGATTTTGAACCAAATTTCAAAGAATTATCCTATTTAATTAATTTTTTAAAATTGGTTCAATATTTTATTAATTTCTTTTTTATTTTTTTTAAAACTGATTTGGTTTGGTTGACTAGTTTTAAAAAATTGATAAATTGATAACCAAATTGAAAAACTAATTTTTCTATATTTTTGAACCGACACCTAAATTGATTTTTCAAATAACTTATTTTTTATTTAGTTTTCAATTTAAAAATTGGTTCAATTATTGGATGTTATTTAGCACTCCTAGTTGCCAGACTTTGAGAATTGCATCAATTTCCCAGTATAATGTTTTTTATTGTTCTCTTTGTTAATGACAGCTTGAATATTTAAATGGTTACATTTGTCTTTCTTTCTCTATTAATTACTTAATTACAAATTACATTATATTTCTTGTGCAATAAATCTATGTCAGCATATATTACCATATAATTATTTCAAACTCATTCACTTCTAGATTAGTTTATTTTGGTGTTCAAAGCATAACAACTTTGCGTCCAAATATTTTATGAGACTCAAAGCTGACAATTCAAGTATCAGATCTAATTCATCTTGAATAATCTAATTTCTCTAAAACTCAATCTATCTCTATTTTTTAACCTATAGGCTATTTATTGAGTTAGTAGTATACAAATTTATATCAAATCAACAAATTGATAGTCGTTTATATACAGACTAAGATTGATCTCTAATAAGACATTATTACCACCCAAACAATGAAGTGTCAAAGATTGACTTTTAACCTATTGACAAAACGGTTATCATACAATCTAATCCCTTCATCATATGATATTTCTTTGAGGCTAAGACACAAAATAAGTGTCCACTTCATAGAACAATTGATATGCATTAACTGACATTTGTATTAACAATCGAATGGTATTAGATTAAGTAATGACTTACTCCTTGTAATATCCCTCCCTAGAAGTACTATCCGCCGAAGAATAAAAGTTACGAATTAATATCCGGAGCATCTATATATAGTTTTTTCTTTTAAAATACTTTAAAATAAACGAATCACTAAAAGTGTTTAGAATTTATTCTAAGAAAACTGAGAGTCCGGAAGCAAACAAAAGATGTATATACTCGTACGAAAACTCATCCGAAAGCATCTGAAAACGTGGAGTAATCATTTACAACTATACCATCATCTCAAAAAGTCCAAAAGTAACAAGAACATGCGACTGTATACATGTAATACAAATCAAAGATAACCTGCTCCAACCGGATCTACTTACGCTGACCTGACCCTGCCTCGCAGCTACCTCGATCACCTGTACTTGCAATCAGGAAAGAAAAGGGAGTGAGTGATAAGAACACTCAGTAAGGGAAAAAAATCAAGTAAACTATCTCTTTTTCTGTTCTAACTCACTTTCGGGACTCAACCTCACATTCTAACCTCTATAAGAGAGTGAAGGGGTAATCTAGTTCAATCTTTATTATTTGGGTCATACTTTGTCCCATCTAGTGTCTATTTGATACTTTTTGGAAGCTAACTATAGGGATTTGGCACTTTTCTAAGCTCAAGCTCTCTTTCTTTCACTACACTATTTCTGAATCTGAATTGAGCTCTACTGCGAGCAGACCTTACTAGGGATCTATGTCCTACTACGGACTTGTCCTACTGCGGACGTGCCCTACTGCGGGCGGTGTAGTGTAAAGTGCCCCATCATAATTTATAACGTGCATGTGAGTCTTATATCTTACTAATTTTGCTTCCATTTAAATTCATTCATAACTCACCAGACATTACTCTTGAGACGACCCCTAAATCTTGAGCCCCAAATTCCTTTTCTTGCTTTTCTTTCTTTTTCTTTTCTTCTTTTCTTCTTTTTCTCTCCTTTCTTTCTTTTCCTTTCTTTTCTTTCTTCTTCCTTTCTTTCTTTCCTGCCCAAAACTACGAAATATTGTTCACAGAACAGTTATTTAGCAGGGCAACCTTTTTTTTCATACAATTTAACAGCCCAAACGGTTTCTAATTCATACAAGCTATATATCGTTGAAAAAAGGATTCAAGGATCTTTCCAACAAGCTATAATAGCACTCATAATTCAATATATAAGATAGTCAAAACGTGAAATAAATTCAGTGGCAAAAACTGCCTCCCCTGTTTATTTGGTAAAACAGTCCGTGTGGTTCATGCAATATTTAACAATCCAAATGATCCCCAATTCATACAATCTATATATCATTGGAAAGAGTATTCAAAGATATTTCCAACAAGCTATAATAGCACTCATAACTCAATAGATAAGACAGTCAAAATGTGAGATGAAATCAGTGGCAAAACTGCCTCCTCTGTTTATTTGGTAAAGCAGTCCTTTTGGTTCATACAATATTTAACGGTCCAAATGATCTCTAATTCATACAAGATACATATCTTTGGAAATAGGATTCAAAGAGAATTCCAACAAGATATAATAGCACTCATAATTCATCAAATAAGACAGGCAAAACATGGGACGAACTCAGTGGCAAAAACTGTAATTATTATGCAACTTTCTGCCATGAACAAAATCACACACATAGACATCCCAAATGGCAAAACCACATTTCTCAACTTCAAAATCATCATTTATAACATAGATCTAAGGAACCAAAAGCCTAAAACATGCAACATATCAAGGAGGATACCCCTTACCTTGTTTCAAGCCAAATATTTGCAAGTTGGCTTCCTTCTCTTTGTTTTGCTTCCTTTATCACCAAGATCACTTTAAATTAATACCAAAACACACTAATATATTCACATAACATGCATATAAACATAGCTAAAAGGAGAAGGAAGGAGATCTTTGGTTACCAAAGCTTCCAAGTGCTTCCTTTTCTTTTCTTTTCTTTCTTCTCTTCCAAACTCCTTCAAATCCTTCTTTTTTTTATTCAAGAAAACAAAGAAAAGTATGAAGAATGGTGGCTACTAGAATATGGACAGAAATGATGGAAAAGTCTTGGTTTTCTCTTTTGTTTTTCTCCCTTTATCTTATCTCCTTCTCTTTTTGACTGTTTGTATATATATATATATATATATATATATATATATATATATATATATATATATATATATATTAAAAAACACACCCATACATATATATATTTAAAATGGAAAAAATCTCAAAACAGGGTCAAAAGACATAATTGCCCTTAGAATATACCTGAGGGTATTACACTCCTACTATAGCCATGGATTCAAATGGTCATTGATATCTATCAATAGATATAACAAAGATATCAACTCTCACACCCGAGAGTGATGAATTATCTGTTGATCCACCATAACTCTTATACATCCCTTAATATGTCCAATCACTAACGTTTTGACAATCCTTTCTCAAAGACTACATTGGGTTGATGTCAAACTATATTTATCTTTATCCAAGACGGTTCGATAACCTTAAGTCAAAAGATTATATGTACCATCATTTGTTAAAGGATATATTTCATAAACATTGAAGTAACTATCTATATAGAATCCTCTTGGTTGGTCAATTTGGTAGACATATTTACACAATATGCATCTATATGTTACACTAAGTTGTCGTTGAATAACTTTAACATGTGAGATTTGTCACCACTTTTCAGTGAGGTTGTTGAACATTATGATAGTTTTAACCATATTACTTGTGCTTTTGGTCAAGCTAATATTGGGTCTATGGACGTTCCTAAAACAACCACCTTATATGAACATACGATTTTTATGATCAGTCGACATATACTAATCTCCTCATCATGGTTTTACTATTTAAAAAACATTTATCTACTTAAAAAAATTCTTGATAAAGAATAATGTCATTTCCATTAATTAGAACAATGATTATAATCATTATAATCATTTACACTGACATCATGATTGACTTTTGACACCTACTCTAACAAGTTTTATCATATTATATATGACCTAAATCAAGATAATATTAAGGCTATGAATGTTTTTAGATTGGTCATCATATGTGCTTATAGGATTCTTATGATCAAGCTACACGTTGATCCCCATGTCACAGTTCTACCAACATAAAGATATTTATCCAAACATAAGTGTAAAAATGTTAGTTGAATGTTCAAATATGACTTCTCATGGATTTATGTTGTTAAGAAGATTGATTGTAACACATTAACTTCAACAATGTAGACTAAAATGCAAAGGAACGCTTATACTAAATTATGGTATGATCGTTTATAGATATAAAAATACAAAAATACCTCTAGTATGATGCATGATCATGAAGTATAGTAGATGTACATGACGTAAGGATGAATGTCTATTCAAGCCTTTAAATGGTCATATATGATGACTAAAATATGAATGATTATGAAAGAGGAATAATGGAAGTTCATGTTAACTAAAAGTGAACGCTTGTTCACTAATGATGAACAATCATACATAATAAATGAAACAATCGTTCAATAGACTGTCTTACAAGTTTTAAAAGGACATTAAGGGTATAGAGTAATACAAGACATGCCTAAAATGAGTTTATGAGTTAGGGCATCACTATGACATGAATTAAAAAGGTGAAAGCGATACGTAAGCTTAAGTGAATTGTATAAGGGGCTCGAATGTATGTTCATTGATTTTATGAAAACATATCACCAACCTAGATAATTTTACGATGTTGCATGTCTTCAAAGTTTTTAGGGTCTAGAGCCATGTTTGAAATCTAATCTTGTAGTATACATATGGGTCTAGAGTTCTCGTTATACATATGTGGAACTCAATCTTGTAATACATATGTGGAGTTAAGGTACTCGTAGTACATATGTATGACATGTTTAGCATATGTTCACAAATTTTATGACATAACAAAACATGTTTTTCTTATGAATGATTTATATATATATGTTTTCATGTTAGAGTTGTTATGTGAGAGCAATCATGAGATTTTTCATGCACACTCACAATAAGACACATATATGTTTATTGTAGTCTAATAGATGTGTGCATAGAAAAAAGACCACATAGTTATATCAGTCATGTGACCAATGTGTCGAATCTTGACCTCAACTCAGACTAATTACTATAGGAATGTTATTTTCTTTAAGAAAATGGTGTTTTAAGAAATTCTTCATATGTGCTGTAACAACCCTGGTCTAATAACCCGGCCCACTGTTAAGATATTATCTACTTTGGACACACAGTCCATCATAGTTTTGCTATTGGGTTTTGAACCCAAAACGCGTCTTAACAGTTAAGGAGCTCACAGGCTATTTAACCAATCAAATTCTCCCACCACTCACCAATATGGGATACATAGACAGGCTCAGCATCTCTCCCGTGCTTTGTCGATATGGGATTTGCCTAAGGGTATCACATATACCCCCCTTTATAGGACTCAGCGTCTTCACTAAGGTTTGCCCCACCATCGTTCAAGAGGACACGCGGAGTTGCTCTGATACCATTTGTAACACCTCAGGTCCAATAGCTCGCTCACTGTCAAGATATTGTCCACTTTGGACACACAGTCCATCATGGTTTTGCTATTGGGCTTTGCAACCCAAAACGCGTCTTAATAGTTAAGGAGCTCACAGGCTATTTAACCAATCAAATTCTCCTACCACTCACCAATGTGGGATACATAGACAGACTCAGTATCTCTCCCGTGCTTTGTCGATGTGGGATTCGCCTAAGGGTATCACATTAAAAATAAGTATCCTCTTCTTAGGATTGACAACCTATTTGATCAATTGCAAGGTGTAGCAGTGTTTTCAAAGATTGACTTACGATCAGGGTACCATCAATTGAAGATTAAGCCTGATGATGTGCCAAAGACACCTTTCCGTACTCGTTATGGGCATTATGAATTTTTAGTCATGCCTTTCAGGTTAACTAATGCTCCAACAGTTTTTATGGACTTGATGAATAGAGTATTTCAAAATTATTTGGATCAATTTGTTATTGTGTTTATAGATGATATATTGTTTTCTCTAAGAGTGAGGAGGAACATGAAGAACATTTAAGGATTGTTTTACAAACCCTTCGAGAGAAAAAGCTTTATGCAAAATTTAAAAAGTGTGAGTTCTAGATAGACAAGGTGGTGTTTTTGGGACATGTGGTAACTAAGGATGGAATTAGTGTTAACCCTTCTAAGATTGAAGTTGTGGTGAATTGGCAACGACCTGCTAATGTTACAGAAGTTAGAAGTTTTTTGGGGTTAGCTGGTTATTATAAGCGATTTGTGGAAGGATTTTCTAGTCTTGCATCACCTTTGACTCAGCTGACAAGAAAAGATGTCAAATTTCATTGGGATGAGGAGTGTGAGAAGAGTTTTCAAGAGTTAAAGAAAAGATTGGTTTCTGCACCGGTGTTAACTGTTCCTTCAAGCGGTAGTGGTTTTATCATTTATAGTGATACATCTAAGAAAGGTTTGGGATGTGTGTTGATGCAACATGGTAAGGTGGTGGCTTATGCTTCTAGGCAACTGAAAAATTATGAACGAAATTATCCAACTCATGATCTAGAGTTGGCAGCTGTGGTTTTTGCTTTAAAGATCTAGAGGCATTACCTCTATGGGGAAACTTGTGAGATTTTCACTGATCATAAAAGCTTGAAGTATTTATTTACCCAAAAAGAGTTAAATTTGAAGCAAAGGAGATGGTTGGAACTTGTGAAAGATTATGATTGTCGTATTCATTATCATCTAGGGAAAGCTAATGTGGTAGCTGATGCTCTTAGTAGAAAATCATCTGGGGGTATAGCAAATTTAATTTGTACTCAGAAGCATATATTGGATGATTTGAGGAAATATGAAGTCATGGTTGTATTACCTGGCCATAGTGGTTTTCTGGAAAATATAAAGGTTCAACCAATGTTAATTGAAAGGATTAAAATGGCTCAAAAGGAGGATCCGTTATTATTGGAAATTGTAAATAAAGTAAAGAAAGGAAATAAGTTGGAATTCAGATTGTCTAACGATGATATTTTAAGGTTTGAGAAACGAATTTGTGTGCCTAATGATAATAATTTGAAAAAAGAAATTTTGAGTGAAGCTCATGAATCTGCTTATAGCGTTCATCCAGGGGGTACTAAAATGTATCGTGATTTGAGAAATAACTTTTGGTGGAGAAACATGAAGAATGATATTGTTGATTATGTCTCTAAATGTTTGGTGTGCCAACAAGTAAAGATTGAACATCAAAGACCTGGGGGACCTCTTTAGCCTTTGCCTATTCCTGAATAGAAATGGGACCATATTTCTATGGATTTTGTGAGTGGTTTGCCTCGTTCAAAAAGGGGATTTGATTCTATTTGGGTGGTGGTTGATCGTTTGACTAAATCAGCACATTTCTTGGCAGTGAAAACCATTTATAATATGTTTCAGTTGGCTGACTTATTTATTCGAGAGGTTGTGAGATTGCATAGAGTTCCTCAATCTATTGTGTCAGATAGAGATGCACGTTTCACCTCTAAATTTTGGGTAAATTTGCACCAAAATCTTGGGACAAAACTTAGTTTTAGCACTACTTTCCATCCTCAAACTGATGGTCAATCTGAAAGGACTATCTAAACCCTTGAAGATATGTTGAGAGCATGTATGCTAGACTTGGGTGGTTCTTGGGAAGACCATTTACCCCTAATAGAGTTTGCTTATAATAACAGTTTCCACTCTAGTATTGGTATGGCTCCTTATGAAGCTTTGTATGGTCGGAAGTGTAGATCACCTATTTGTTGGGAAGAAGTTGAAGAAAAGAAGTTGCTAGGACCAGAGCTCGTTTAGATTACATCTGATAAAATTAAGTTGATTAGAGAAAGGCTTCACACAGCTCAAAGTAGACAAAAGAGTTATGTTGATCATCGTAGACGAGAGTTGGAATTTGAGGTTGGAGATTTTGTTTTTCTGAAGGTGTCACCTTGGAAAGGAGTTTTTCGGTTTGGAAAGAGAGGGAAGCTAAGCCCTAGGTTTATAGGCCCATTCGAAATTTTGGAGAGGATTGGTGCAGTTGCATACCGTGTGGCCTTACCACCAAGTCTCTCAAGGCTTCACAATGTATTTCATGTTTCAGCATTAAGGAAATATTTGGCGGACCCGTCCCATGTTTTAGACTATCAACCAATCCAAATCTCTGAAGATTTGTCATATGAAGAGCAAGCCTTAGAAGTCATTGATAGAAAGGAGCAATTTCTAAGGAATAGAGTTATTCCATTGGTAAAGGTGCGTTGGAGAAATCACTCGTTAGAAGAGGCCACGTGGGAGCAAGAGGCTGAAATAAAGGAGAAGTATCCTTAACTCTTTGAAGCTTTAGGTATGTACTAATTTCGAGGACGAAATTTTTTTTTGGGGGGGAGAATTGTAATATTCACCTTTTAATTATTATTATCATTAGTATAATTATTATCATTATTTTAAATACGATAAAATTTAAATTTTAGGGGATGAGGTGAGTTTAATTTTTAAAAATATTTTATTAGGTAAAATCTAGATAATAGTTAAATTTTTCCATTTAGAGATGAGATATTTTATTTGTGATAAATGTAGGCTTATTTTTAAAAACTTATCTTTAAAGAAAAATAAAATCATTATTAATAAAGGGAGAGAGAGGATTTTCTTATTTTCAAAACAAAGAGCAAGGTTTGGAGTAATGATTTTAGGAAGAGAAGAATTGTGAGTAGGAGACTAAAGCAAGGAAATAGTGTTGTTTTATTTCATTAAGGTATGTCTCAATATTTTATTATTTTGATATATAGGTGTTTTATGATTTGAATATTAGGGTTTCTTTTAGGATTCGACTCAATTTTGCATTGTAAATTGTTTGTTTCATGATAGTTTTATATTAGTTTGTAAATTTACTAAAAACAAAAGGAAATTATGTACCTTTAATTCTATTTTTATTTTATATATTAATTTTGTTTTATGAAAAGAAAGAAAAAATAATAATAATACAAATTTTTAGTAATTTGTTGATATCTTAATTTTGTAAAAGATTTATTTATTTTTATATATATTTTTTTCATCGTTTTCAATTTAAATATTTTTTTTACATAAATCAATATGTCTAGTTATGTTCTGAAAATTTTCATAATTTTATCTATTTAATATAATTTATTAAAATTGTTAAAGTATTGAGTGTTAAACCTGAAATTTATTTGACAGAATTTGTGATCAGTAAAGAAATATAATTTTCAGTTTCTTTTTGAATTGATTGTGGCTCGAATAATTTTTTTATAAGTAAATTAGCATATATAGTTTAATTCTGGAAGTTTTCAAAATTTTGTAAATTTTATGTTATCTACTAAAATTATTATAAGAGTATATGTTCAATCTGGAATATTTTTGACAGTGTTAATGGTTTGTGATAAAAATTTCGTTTTGCATGACTTTTAAAATATTTTTAGGTTCATATTTTTTTGATAAAAACTTCAATATGTTAAGTTTATATTTGCAAAATTTCGTGAATTTTCGAGTTATACAGAATTTTATAAAATTGCTGGAAGCATGAACTGTCAAACTTGAAAACTGTTGTTGTGATTAGGAGCTGTGGACGGAAGTAATTTTTTTTAGAAGTTTATATTTATTTTTTTAGCTGAATAATTTTTGGGTAAACCATCTATATGTCTTCTTTGTCCCTGCAAAGTTTTGTAACGTTTTAATTTGTGTAAAAATTTATAAAATTCATAGAACAAAGGTTATACAGTATAAATATGTGTTAGTTAAGTCTAGGATTATTCACCTTAGACACTCTTAGAATTTGTAAAATTAGTTTTGGAATTGAGGATTTTCAGCGGGATTTAAGGATATTACTAAGAGTATTATTACAATTTGAATTCATTGGTTTTGGCTAGGATCCGAATAGGTTGTACGTGATAGCTTGGATCTTATAAGGATTTGTGTAGACTTTTGCTGGTAGTCGAGGTAAGTAGAAACTATTCTTTTTATATACATATAAATGTTATATGTTTGAAAATGATAGTCAAATCTGAAAAATTTGGTTTTCGTAAGCTATATAATATTTTTATAAACGTTTTCTATCAAACCCAAAGAATTTCTACAAATGTTTTGTTTAGATAATATAGATATTTCTTTGATTTATATATATATATATATATATATATATATATATATATATATATATGATTGTTTTGCTCATATACATGGGTTGTAAGTTATATAAATGATATTTCATTCTGTTTGTATGAAATGACTTTTGTAAGTTATAAAATATTTTCGTATACTTTTTGTTCCACTTAAATTTTAATTATTTAGACATTGATTCAATAAAATTATTTACGGTACATTTATGATTTGAAATTTTGTTTATATATATACGGTTTTGACTCATTGTCCGTAGTCTCTGAATATCTGCTCTGAACTCTGAAACTATAAGTTTGGTCCAGCTGGATTATTTGTTCTGTTGTGCACATTTCTGAAATTCTGGCCGGGTCACCGGGAGTACAGGTGACACTACGTGACAAGAGTTTAAAATAAATTTTGACTTAAGTTTGGTAGTTTGAAAGGTTCTGAAATAATTTATTTATTTATTTATTTGTGGTTTTATATGTGTAAGCACTTGGTTTTCTGTTTGACCTTCTTTTATTTGATTTTCTTTATTAATATTTGAATTAAATGTTTAAGTATGCATATATAGCGTTTAGCTTCTGCTTACCGAGTTGACGGCTTACCCCTCGTCATTAACATTTTTGCAGATTAAAGAGGTCATAAAGTATGAGTTTCTGTTTAGCTTTGGGGAATAAAGAATAAGAGAAGTTAGCTGGGAAGATTGGCTAAAAGAAAAAAAAAAATTAGTTTAGTAACTATTTGATTGTATGTTTTGTTTGAAAGATTTTTGTTTTTCATGCTTTTGTGGTTGAAAAACTTTGTATTCAAGATTTGACTTTATTTAAGGGATTTTTGAAGTCTTTTGAAGTCATATGTTTTATTATAGTTTTGGGATGTTACAGTTGTGCTATCAGAGCAACTCTGCGTGTCCTCTTGAACGATGGTGGGGCAAACCTCAGCGAGGACGCTGAGTCCCGTAAGGGGGGGTATATGTGATAACCTTAGGTGAATCCCACATCGACAAAGCATGAGAGAGATGATGAGCCTGTCTATGTATCTCACATTGGTGAGTGGTGAGAGAATTTGATTGGTTAAATAGCTTGTGAGCTCCTTAACTGTTAAGATGCGTTTTGGGTTGCAAAACCCAATAGCAAAACCATGATGGACTGTGTGTCCAAAGTGGACAATATCTTGACAGTGGGCCGGGTTATTGGACCAGGGTTGTTACAAATGGTATCAGAGTAGCTCCGTGTGTCCTCTTGAACGATGGTGGGGCAAACCTCAGCGAGGACGCTGAGTCCCGTAAGAGGGGGTATATGTGATACCCTTAGGCGAATCCCACATCGACAAAGCACGGGAGAGATGTTGGGTTTGTCTATGTATCCCACATTGGTTAGTGGTGGGAGAATTTGACTGGTTAAATAACCTGTGAGCTCCTTAACTGTTAAAACGCATTTTGGGTTGCAAAGCCCATTAGCAAACCCATGATGGACTGTGTGTCCAAAGTGGACAATATCTTGACAGTGGGCCAGGTTATTGGACTAGGGGTGTTACAAATGGTATCAGAGCAGCTCCACGTGTCCTCTTGAACGATGGTGGGGCAAACCTCAGCGAGGACGCTGAGTCCCGTAAAGGGGGGTGTATGTAATACCTTTAGGGGAATCCCACATCGACAAAGCATGGGAGAGATGTTGGGTCTGTCTATGTATCCCACATTGGTTAGTGGTGGGAGAATTTGACTGGTTAAATAGCCTGTGAGCTCCTTAACTGTTAAGACGCGTTTTGGGTTGCAAAGCCCATTAGCAAACCCATGATGGACTGTGTGTCCAAAGTGGTCAATATCTTGACAGTGGGCCAGGTTATTGGACCAGGGGTGTTACATGTGCAATCATGAGATCCTTCATGCACACTCACAGTAAGGCACATATATGTTTATTGCAGTCTAATAGATGTGTGCATAGAAAAAAGACCACATAGTTATATCAGTCATGTGACCAATGTGTCGAATCTTGACCTCAACTCAGACTAATTGCCATAGAAATGTTATTTTCTTCAAGAAAATGGTGTTTTAAGAAATTAATTATTTCACCAATAGTTTTCATATGTTTTACATGTATTGCATATAGTGTCATCGAAGCTCAAGGTTTGGATGTGTACTCTAGATGACTAAGTAAATTTTCCCAAGATATAGTAGGTCATTAAAGTTTTGGGTCCAAAGATGTATCTTAGATGACTAAGTAAGAGTTTAGCACATACTTTTGAATAAAATATAAAACAAAAAGAAAAAACATTTTAAACATTTTTTTGAAATGAGAAGAGATGGTTGAAATAATAAGACACCTACCAAAAAAAGAATTGGTAATTACTCAATTCATCCTTCAATAAAAGAGTTTGTCGCACCAGAGCAAGCCCTTTTAAAAGACTTTGTCCATGTCATCAAAGTTTAAGGTCTGAAGGTATACCTTAGATGACTAAGTTCAGATGGAATGTAACATTATACTATAAAAAGTATTAAGAGAAATAATGAGTAGGGCATAGTGCCTTTTACTAACCAAGGGATTATCCCTTATTGTTTTCCTTTAATTGTTTTGTAGATAACAAGTGATATGGTGGTTATGGGACAATGGGTCAACAAAGGTGGTGAATGGGGGCAATGTTACATGAATTTTTGAATTCTTTTTATATGATATGTTTTTCTTATAAATTACACACTTTATATTTATCAAGTTTAAAGACATCTTCTGTACGTTTTCTACTTATAAGTTATAAATGATAAAGGTATTTTAGTAATTATGAAATATTTTAAATTCTTTGAATTTACTTTTAAGTTATGTCATGCATGTGTAATTAAGTAGCGTAGCATTACCTAGAAGGTAGCAATTTTGGAGATGGGTGTTGTAGCAAAATTAGCCTTCACAACTGATTTTAGAGCATTTACTCTAACAATCTAAATGTGTGATATATTTTAAATGCCAAAAATTGGCCTCGTCATGAGATGAGTTAAAAGCTATAGGTTGTGGGTTAGCATCATTGCCTAGTCAATTCAGGTTTACCCCTTAGATGTCAATACCGTGATGAGATATGATAGATTTATTGCATGAGTTATGTGATAGATTTATTGCATGAGTTATGTTTTACACGCTTGACAAAGGGACAAGCCCCTTTCCTCAGAGACTGCTTATTGTCTTCTTGTTAGAGGGGGGATGGAAAGTTTGTTTGAGAGGCATGAGACCTTTCATTAGCTACATGTGGATTGGTGCCCTTGTAGGTGATATTAGGTTAGCATTGTCGAGATGTCATGTAGGCATTTGGATAATGTTTGTCAAACCATCTATTTTTGCCATTACTTCTAAGATGTAAGACATTATCCCTGTAATATCCTCAGATACATTTCAGGGGCATTTATGTCTTTTGACCCTGTTTTGGGATATTTCCAATTTTAAATATATATATGTAAGGGTGTGTTTATATATATATATATATATATATATATATATATATATATATATATATATATATATATATATAAATACAAAAAGAAAAAAAAAAAAAAAGACAAAGAAAAAGAGATAAAGCTTATATAAATGGAGAGAAAGTAAAAAAGGGCAACTCATACCCTTTTTTCCATCACTCTCCTGTCTCTTCCATAAGGAGGCAGCTTTCCTCTTGCTTTTGCTGGAAATTTGAAGAAAAGTTGGTGATTTGGAAGGCTTTTGGAAGATAAATAAGGAAGGAAAATAAGAGGAAACACTTTTGGAGCTTGGTAACCAAAAGATCTCTTTCTTTTTCCCTTTTCCTATGTTTATATATATATTGGATGCATGTTATATGAATATGTTAGTATGTTTTGGTGTTGATTTAAGGTGATTTTGGTGTTAAAGAAAACAAAACAAAGAAAAGGAAGTCAAACTTGCAAAGATTTGACTTGAAATAAGGTAAGGGGTATTATCCTTGATATGTTGCATGTTTTAGGCTTTTGGTTTTTTGGATTTATGTTATAAATGATGATTTTGAAGTTGAGAAATGTGGTTTTGTCATTTGGGATGTCTATGTGTGGGATTTTGTTCAAGGCAGAAAGTTGCATAAAATTTACAGTTTTGCCACTGACTTCGTCCCTCGTTTTGGCTGCCTTACCTGATGAATTATGAGTTCTATTATATCTTGTTGGAAAGCTCTTTGAATCCTCTTTCCAATGATATATAGCTTGTATGAATTAGAGATCATTTGGACTGTTAAAAATTGTATGAACCAAAATGACTGTTTTACCAAATAAACAGGGGAGAGTTTTTTTGCCACTGATTTCACCCCACGTTTTGACTGTCTTATTTAATGAATTATGAGTGCTATTATAGCTTGTTGGAAATCTCTTTGAATTATCTTTTCAGTGAGCTATAGCTTGTATAAATTGGGGATCATTTGGATTGTTAAATATTGTATGAACCACAAGGGCTACTTTACCAAATAAACAGAGGAGTCCGTTTTTGCCACTGATTTCATTTCACATTTTCATAGCCTTATCTAATGAATTATGAGTGCTATTATATCTTGTTGTAAAGATCTTTGAATCCTCTTTTCAATGATATATAACTTATATGAATTAAAAACCATTTGGACTATGAAATTGTATGAAACCGTAGGCTGCCCTGTCAAATGAACAGGGTTGTGAACAGTATTTCACAGTTTTGGAAAGGAAAAGAAAGAAAAGAAAGGAAAAGAAAGGAAAGGAAAGGAAAGAAAGGAGAGAAAAAATAAAGAAAAAAAAAGAAAAGGAATTTGGGGCTCAAGATTCAGGGGTCGTCCCAAGAATATGGTCTGGTGAATTATGAATAGATTTAGATAGAAGCAAGATTAGTAAGATATAAGACACGCATGCGATCTATGAACTATGAGGGGGCACTTTACACTACACTGCCCGCAGTAGGGCACGTCCGCAGTAGGACACGTCCGTAATAGGACATAGACCCCTAATAGGGTCTACTTGCAATAGAGCTCAATTCAGATTCATAAATGGTGTAGTGAAAGAAAGAAAGAGAGCTCGAGCTTAGAAAAGTGTCAAATCCCTATAGTTAGCTTCCAGAAAGTATCAAATAGACACCAGATGGGACAAAGTATGATCCAAATAGTAAAGAATAAACTAGATTATGCCCTCAATCTCTTATAGAGGTTATGATGTAAGGTTGAGTCCCAAAAGTGAGTTAAAACAGGAAAAGAGATAGTTTACTTGATTTTTTCCCCTTACTGAGTGTTCTTATCACTCGCTTCCTTTTCTTTCCTGATTGCAGGTACAGGTGATCGAGGTAGCTGCGAGGCAGGGTCAAGTCAGCGTAGATAGATCCGGCTAGAGCAGGTTATCTCTGGTTTATATTGCATGCATACAGTGGCATGTTCTTGTCGACTTTTGACTTTTTGAGTTATGATACAGTTGCATATGATTATTCTCTGTTTTCAGAAGCTTTCAGATGAGTTTTCATATGAGTATATACGTCTTTTGTTCGCTTCCAGATTTTCAGTTTTCTTAGAATACTTTCTAAACACTTTTAATGATGCGTTTATTTTAAAGTATTTTAAAAAGAAAAAAAAATAGACGCTCCGAATATTAATTTGTAACATTTCTCCTTCGGTGGGTAGTATTTCTAGGGAGGGATGTTACAATCCCCTAACCACAAGTATGGGTTGTTACTCCAAGAGTGGTAGAGGTGAGGAGGTTTGACAAGGACCTTCGTTGTTAGTGTGATTAATGGTAGTCATAGATCAAGTAACTTTTCTTCCTTGAGGTGGCATTGAAATGAAGATGAGATGCATGGCAAATAAAAGAGATTATGGGAGAACTTATGTTGGAGGCCCTCCTTTTAACACCAAATTATTGGTGTGTAAATTTGCATCAATGAAAAGTACACTGAATTAGTGAGATTTGAATGCAAGAATATGAAAAGATAGAATGCCAACAGAAGAAATATGCAACTTTAAAGACCTACAATTACAACATTGTTATTGAATTGATCATTCATTTGCTAATGACAATAGCTAACTTGTATTTTTTTTGGTTTGATCTTCGTTTTGTTGATCCCTTACTATTTGTTCATATTCATAGTGAAGAGGTAACATTTGAGTAAATATAGTTATTAAGAGTAATAATGTGGTAGTAGCTCTCAAAACGATAGTTGAAATAGCTTCATTCTATCAATTTTTACTGTATAAAACTATTTTGATGAAGAAATGAAATAAACATGACAGTTTCATATCATGCCAATTCAACTTTTAGGTCAAAGACCATCATTCTTAACTTGACCTAAATTCGAATATTGTTATGATTTTTTAACCTTAACTCAATTTGAAATATTTTTAGGTTAATTTGACATGATCCAAATTGAATTTAAGTATTTAGGGCTAAAAATTAAAGAGAACTCTCGGTAGCATCCCTTTAGTTAGACAAAAAAAATATTAAATTCTAATCTGTTTGACACTAAGCTTTAAGGTAAGAGGATGGCACAAATTAACTAGAGTGGTGAGAAACACCTTTACGTATGAAACAGTAAACATCTAGAGGATGGATTACAACTGCTGCTTAATAAAATGTTACAATTTTCTTGGAGGAACAACTCCTTTGAAGAACTTATAAATCATAAAACTAAATTATTATATATAAGGCATTTTCTTGCCAACACACAACAATTTCCTTCTGTTTATAATCTCCCATTGGATTAAAAGATATTCAATTACATAATGACACATCATTTATATATATAATTGTATATTCGAAAGTGTCTATACATACCTATAAGTCTAGCAAGATTTAGTATTTAGGCAAAAATTATAACATGAAAATGAAGATAATAAAATGAAAAAGAAAGAAGCATAAAAAATACAATTAGATGGAGGATCCAATTCAAATAAGAAACAAAAAACCAAAGTGGAGAAAGATGAACATAAAAGGGTCTAAAATGAGAGTCACTGGCTGTGCTTAAAAATATTGTATGATATCTTTACGTTGCACAGCACAAGGGGGTGTTCCCTTTTTGATTAACGGGACACTCTTCTCAATAAGCATCAAAATGCCACACCTGCTATTCACCCATGAGGTCAACTTTCTATACACCGCCACTCTCACCTAATGCGCGTGCCCACATTCCCCCCTTAAACTTAAATTCCTTATCCAAATACAGCAGATTTTAAAATTTATTATTTTAAATCAGCAAGTAAATAAATTACCACTCTAAAAATTTTAAAAATTCTCTTTTAATATTGATATTAAGTTAATTTATTTTCCATTAGGTTTCATAGAATTGATTTTCAATAAGAATAAGAGTAATATTATGTATATATATTTTTATACATAAATTAGATATAACAGATAATGTGTCATTATGCGATTGAGTATTATTTTATCTTTAATTTAAAATCCTCAAATTATATAATGACATATCATCTATATATACAAATTATATAAAAAAATATATACCCGTAGTTTAATTATAAAAATAATACAACATACATAAATGCATAATCCTAAATTTACATTCCAAAATGTATACAATAATGTCTTAATCACATTATTTATAGGTGTTGATGTGATAAATTGTTCTTTTTTAAAATTAATATAAGATCAACATTAATCACATTTTTTAAAATATAAATTTAGAATATATAAATTACAATAAAACTATGTATACTTACTTTTGAGTTTGAGTACACGATTTAATACATGGTTGATGTATCATCATGTAATTGAGTGATTTTGAATTAAAAATAAAATAACATTAAATTATATAATGACACATTAACAATGTATTCAATTGTTAATTTAAATATATATATACATAATATTGCTCTATAAATTATACTTAGTTTTTGGTAAAAAAATCATTTTTATCAAACTTAACATAATGACCTAAAAATCTCGTGAAAAATGAGATTTATGAGACATTTAATTTAAAGTAATCAAATATTATTATGATAATATATCGTTTATTTCTGTTATTACTTTATTTGATTTGTTATGTAATAAAAAATTTGGATATTCTTTTATTATCAGTTATGATATACAAGTAATATATGAAATAGTCAAATTATCACGTCTACTTTAGGTATTACAAATTAGTAAGATAATTTTGATTTTGTTACAATTTTATTCTTATTTATTATTTTCAAGGACAAAATACAATAATTTTCAATTATTATAATAATTAATATGAAGAATATATTCATGTAATTATACCCAATAATATTTTTGTATATTTAAGTAAAATAATATGTTAGTATTTTTTTATTATATCAAAATTAAATACAATAATTATTTATATCTATTGATTTTTATTAAATATATTAATAATTTATAATATAACTTAAATCACATTTTTAATGCCAATACATATGTACAAGTGTTTACTGAAAAAAAAAATCAATCATTTGGGATTTTCAATAAAATATACTATAATATAATTGTTGATAAAAATATTTATTTAATTTAATCAAGAATTATTTTAACTCCAATTTATGATTTTAATTTATAATTTCAATCCTTTTTTTAATAATTTGAACTTTTAAAAATTTAAGAAAATTTGTTAATATTTGTAATTATTTTATAAATAAAATTATATTTGTTAATTTTTTTTATTAGTTGCTTTATACAAAATTACAAATTGATGTATTTTAATTTTTATATTTAATTATTTTAAGAAGAATAATAACGATGATTGCAGCCGTTGAGAAGTGCTTGCTTAAGTGGCTGTAATAAACTGCGCGCACGCACACACGCAATTGAAGTGCGTGGTCTGAAAGTGAAAGTAGAAGTGGAGAAGAGAGACTAAGGCGTCCCCGTAAATAAAAAACGAGTGGTTGTCCCGATCCTTTCCTTTGATGTCCCAAAACTTCAAATTTCCCTCACTTTCTTAAATTGCCCATTTTTATAAAAGGCAACTCTTTTACTCTGCAATTCTATCTTCTTTTTTTCTTTAAATTCAATAATTTTACCATGAACAATGCCATTAATGTAGTTTCATCCTTTTTGGTATGTACTAGTTACCTCTACCAATTCAATTTTTTTTTCCTTTTTATTGTATTTGAGTCTTATCAATCACCTTCACATTTTTTATGTTTTCGCTCCATTTTCTTGTTTGTTTTTAGGTTATGAAAGCCTGAAAATCAGGGCTGCAATTGTTGTTCTCACTTTACTGTAATTTCTGGTCAGGTAAAATCCTTGGCATTTACATTGCTACTCTTTTTCTCTTACAGTTTAATTCTTATTTTGGAAGTAATTCTTTTTACTGGGTTTTTAATTAGTTTTTCAGTTTGTTACTATTCTAGCAGTTTCTAATGCTCGTTTTGCTTTCTTGTATCTTTATGTTGTATAAAACTGACTTCTTGTACTATTTATTTAGAGCTTAAGATTTTGATTATGAAGGAAAATTGACAGTTAACTATGAATAATAAAACTTCCTGCATTTGTTGTCCATTTGAGAGGCCCCTGTTGATGAGACATTAGAAATTAGAAGATAAAGGTATTTTGTTTTTGTATTTGAGTTGGAATCATGGAATGTTTATCTCTGAACAAGTGTTTGCCTGAGCAAAGTGAACTCACAATTTCTTGTATTTATTTGTTCTTGTGTTTAATCTTTTGGGGAATTGCTATTTGCACATCTTAGATTACTATTGGGCATGGGATTCCTCTTCAGATAAAGTAAACAGTCAACCATTAAACTGTAATTGATTTGATGAGTCCATTTCTTTTTTGGTGGTTGATTAATTTGATAACATTGGCATTTAAAACTTTGTGCTCGATGTTGTTAGTTGAAATGGTGTGAAATCTGGCATTGGAAGATCTTTTGATTTCTTCTTGATTTTGCTAAACAAATTGTTGAAGTTTTTTTGATTTTGAGTTTTAGCATGAAGCATGTTAGAATATTTTAACAGATTCTGGGTTTGGATACCCAAAAAAAAAAAAAAAACTGTTCTAATGCTATATTTCATAGAGGGTATATTTTGACAAAAGAAGGAATCTGAATACATACAAATTCATTACAAAACTAAGTGTTATATTTTTGGTAGCAGATTCATGGAATATGTATATGATGTAGAATATATCTTTAAAAAACTATTTAAAAATAGTTATGATGATGTCTTTGCAAGTTTTTTGCACAAAAGGTTCATTAAAAGACATCATTGGAAACCTAAATGTAAAGTTTCTAAATTGACTATTGTGAAACATATACATGTATGAATAGCTTTAAGGAAAGTCCATTTGTGTGATAGAAACTTTTGAAGATAAGCAAGGGACAACCTAGCTGTTTAGATTTTGAGCTTCATAGTGTCATTGTTCTTTGGTTAATTTAGTGGACAGTGAGGAATCAAAGAGAAACTTGGACCAGAAAGGTATAGTTCTCATATTACTGACCAATATGATTATGTTAATTTTTCTGCTGGCACTTCAAATATAAAAGGTATGCTGTTTTCAAACAAAAATAATTCTCAGATGATGGTTAATTGATCATGGTATTAAGAATAGAAAAGGTAATTTTTGCAGTAGTTAGGAGGTTTGGTATGTTGAAACACTGGGCTGACCTATACTGAGGTTGTTATGATCTTCATTATACTTGGGGGTCCTATTGTTGTAGAATCTTTGAAGGGCTGATCACTATTGTACAAAGATGCTCATATGGCTTCACTAGTTGAGGTGATACTTTTCTTTACAAAAAAAAAGAAGAGAAAATTTCCCTTTAATCTGAATGAATGCCTCTCATAAAAAAAAAAAAGAGTTTTCTTTTTTCTTTTTTTTCTCTCCCTTTCGATTGTAACAGTTCTGTTGTTTTCTTCTTTTTCAAATCAGAAGTGGCCTATGAAGGTAAGCTTTAGTGGTGGACATGTCTTTTTATGGGAAATCTAGATACAGGAGCTTAGTCTAAAGAATTGGGGAGTAGAAAATAGGGTTTGCTTATTAAAACTCTCCTGAATATGCATACGGTACTTGCCATATATTACACAAGTGAAAGTTTGGCCCAAAAGGTAAGCTTTAGAAGTGGACATTTCTTTTTTTGGGAAATCTAGATGCAGGGGCTTAGCGGAAAGGATTGAGTAGAAAATAGGGTTTTCTTATTAAAACTCTCCCAAATATGCATATGGTACTTGCCATATATTACACACAATTGAAAGTTTAGCATTAAATTTTCATGATTGTCTAGGCTGGCCTCCCCTTTTCCATTTCATATGAAAAAATTGCTTAGCAAATATCTTCAATCATTCATGTAGACTGATGATTACAAGTCAAATATTATAAAATAATTAGATTATGTGGAATCTTTTCTAATTAGACATTAATGCTTTTATTGTTTCAAAAAAGATAAGTCTACAATATAATAAAATAATTAAGCTTCCTGTAAATGTGTGATTAAAAGTGTTAAATACTGATTTTTTTTCTGATATAATTTATTTTTTAAATTATATCATATGCTTCAGCTTTTGGTAATTTTTTCTGCCTTCAGTAATGGGAACTCAAATTCAGACAGAGCTTACAGGACAGCAAAAGATGCTTCCTCCTCCACTTGGAACTTTTCAAGATCGAGAAGATCTCATCAAGCATGCTCGTGCCTTTGGTGCTAATCAAGGATATGTAGTGACCATTAAAAAGTCTAGAAAGGATAGGAGGGTCATTCTTGGATGTGACAGAGGAGGTGTATATCGTAATAGGCGTAAAATTGATGAAAGTAAACGCAAAAGGAAAGCATGCTCTCGGCTTATAAACTGCCCTTTTGAAGCTATAGGTAGAAAGGAAGATGATGTATGGGTGCTTACCATTAAAAATGGAGAACACAACCATGATCCATTAAAAGATATGTCTGAACATCCTTATAGTCGTCGTTTTTCTGAGGAAGAGGTGAAGCAAATCAAAGTAATGACTGAAGCTGGTATAAAACCACGTGAAGTGCTTAAGGCTCTCAAGCAAAGCAATCCAGAGCTGCAGTCAACACCAAGACATTTGTACAACCTGAAAGCTAAAATTCGTCAAGGAAATTTATCAGGTCTGATCCCTGTCTAAGCGTTTTAAGATGAAAATAATTTGTGGTGGCTGAGATGGGTGGTGCATTGTCACTAAAGGGCATTCATATGGATTGCATAGCATTTGATTGGCAATAAATTTATAAATTACCTGAGATCTTTTTCTTGGTTCTTCAAATAATAGAATAAATCCTTTTTTATTATAATAATATCTACTTTTTTGAAGTTGAAATGCTCAGATTGACCAAACTTGTAGGGCTTACTTATTTGGTCTGGGGTTCATATGCGTCTTGTACTCTTCTCTAGGGTCTAATTTTTTGTATTGCTATTTTAGATTTATGCTAATCTTTATTAAAAGGAGTTTTTCTTGTAACTTACCCTGTGATGTACTGGAATTTGAGTGATAAACTTGCATGTGCATAAGAGTTCAGTTTCATGAATAATGTCTAGTTTAAGATTTTTCTCCCATTGAGGCTGAAAACATTCGTTATTCTATGCAAACTTTAGTGCTCTCATGGGAGAAAAGATATTCAAATAAGGGTGTAAGTTCTGTTACTTTTGTCGCTCGTTGAAGCAAAAAAAATTTATTAGTCTATGCATCTTTTATGCTCTCAGCAAGGAAAAGATCTTGGAAACAAGGTTGTTGCTTCCATTACTTCTCAACAATACTTTTCATGACTGAAATATGTATGTTGTGCAGATAATAGTTTCAAGTCCTGGAGACCTAATAGATCTGCTCTTGTAAACACAAGCACTACTTCCTCAGTGGAGACATTAAAGCAAAACCAAAATCAGGTAAGTTTTCATATTGAATGAGAAAATAATGATGTCAATATGAGGATTCTTTCTTGAAACCAACTTTTGCTTCATACCTTTTTTTTTTATAATTATTATTAGTTTCTCTCACTTCCTGTCTGATATTTATTTGTTTTTGTCTCTTGTGATAAAGATATGAAGATTATAACTTAATAATTAAATTTAATGTATTTGAAGGTTCCTAATTTTATTGGAGGGAAATCCATGTATTCGCAAGGATGTGCAACCATGGATGTAATAAATCCTGTAAGCATATAAATTTTATGTGGTTGCATTTTTTTTTTCTCTTAATGGAATTGTGATATCATTGTTTTCTTAAACAATAAAACTGTGTACCGACTTTGGGTATATAAATGTGTATATACTTATATGTATTATCACATGATTGAGTGATTTTAAATTAAAGATAAAGTTTTACTCAATCATGTGATGACATATAAAAGTGTATACATATTTGTGTACCTAAAGCTAGTCCACATAGTATTCCTGTTTCTTAAAATAGTTAATAGGACCTACTCTTTTAATTAGGCAACTCAAGAGGTTGTTTGTCAAGTTCCTTTTACTACATATGAGGAGTTTAAAGATGCAGTAAATGTAGCTAAGAAGGCTTTTCCTTCGTGGAAAAACACATCTGTTACTACTCGTCAACACATCATGTTCAAGTTCCAAGAGCTCATCATCAGAGATATTGTGAGTGTAGTAAAAGTTTTCTTTCTAATTGCATTTTTCTTTCTTTCTCTGTTTTTAGTTTCATTATTTTTTATGTGACAAAATATTTTAGGACAAGCTTGCCATGAATATTACCATAGAGCAGGGCAAGACTTTGAAGAGTGCTCGTGCAGATGTGTTATGTGGTTTAGGTATTCTTATGGTTCTTATTGTTCGTCACCTGTGGTGATTGATAATTAATTGATCCTCTCACATTATCTAGATTAATTTCCTTGTTTTCTTATTGTGGTTGCAGAAGTGGTTGAACATGCTTGTGCAATGACAACTCTTCAAATGGGGGAGTTTGTTCCTAATGCATCTGATGGCATTGACACATACTGCATTAGAGAGCCTCTTGGTGTTTGTGCTGGGATATGTCCCTTCAACTTTTCAGCAATGATTCCCTTGTGGGTATGTTTATAGGCCTCCCAATCAGTGATAGGCTGACCAAAATGCCCATATAATAATATTCTTTTCCACCTCAATCCAACTACTCCTACTTATTTTTCTAATATCTTGAATTTCAAATTCAAAGATTATTCTAATTAAATATTATATATATTATCCTAGTCAAATCAAATATATTATATTAATTAAATATGTTATCTTAATTAAATATATTATCACTTTTATTTTCTAATCTTATTTTATCGGCCTTTTTGAAAGCCACTTTGTCCTTGGGGTAGGACATTGTAAATTTTTTATTTGTTTTTTTAATTTTTGATCCCACCAACCCGAATTTTTTAAATGTTTACATTTCTTGTACGCAATTCTAGAAAACCTCTTCTATTTTGCTATTTTTTCAATCGCCACTAGTGATAAAAAAGTTAACTTGTCTTCATTGATCCTAGCCTAGTTCGTATTTATCAACGTCTTAGTTTCTTCTTTTTGTTTCACATTTTCTTCTTTGTTCATTGCCTATTTGGTCTTTGTCACTGATTGAACTCAATTACCAGGTGAACAAATGGGTTCTGATTGTTGAAACTTGTCAAAATTTGTCAATTGAACCTTTGAATCTATTGATTCCTCCTCTTGGTTGTTGTATCAGACCAAATGAACTCCAAATTTTGTCAATTCCCTTTCTTGGTTCATCGTTAGCTTAATAATTTTGTTGTAGGGTTATTAATCGAGTCTATTGAATCAGGTTTGACTTGTTCAAGCCTAGACCCATAGAATTTGTGGGCCTAGGCCTTAGATTTGCCCATTTGGGTCTCGTATTTTTTGTTCATACCTGATTCATTAAAAATTGGACCCATAAAAATTTGCCCATTTGGACCCATAAAAATTTTGTTCGAGCCTGCTTTGGACCCATTTTGTAACTTTAATAACCTGCAAAACACCTTTACAATCCTTTACAAGTTTGAAAACCTGACAAATACACTCCTACCTAGAATGAATTTTTAAGTCCTATGAGGTTTTAGGCTTGAACAACCTCTGTTCAAGCCCCAGCCTGATAGTTTAATAGATATATATATATTTTTTGTTCAAGCCTACCTAAGGCCCAAAATTTTGTTCAGTTCGAAACTGGATTTTTTGGGCCGAACAATCGAGTCTCAGGCTTGCCCAACCCAATAGACAATCCTCCTTTGTCTAAACTAGCCGATTTTTTGCTGGAATCTACTATCTCGATTGGATCAATTTTTTTCTTCTTTTGTTGCTCGTGTACATGATCAAGATGATGACATCATCTAATCCGTCTTCATCGAACAATAAGTCATGATTTTGTTCCTCTTTGCTCTCATAACGGAGACAAATTCCGTTCTCCCCCATTACTTGAGCTTCCACCTCTGTTAATCGTTAGACCTTCCTTTATCTTCCAGTTTCATTTTGTATGATGTGAAACCTTCTTGTCCTTAGAATCGCCGTGTATTATTAATATTAAAAAAAAAGGCTGATAACAAGAGGTGTTAGCTTCTCTCAAAGGCCATAAACTCTCAATCAGTAAAAAGACTACCCAAATAATAATATTCTTCTCTTCCTCAAACCAACCACTACTATTTATTCTTATAAAATCCTAAATTTCAAATTCAACTATTAACCAAATTAATTAGATATATTATCCTAATCAAATCAAATATATTAATATAACTAAATCAAATATGTTATCTTGATAAAATTAAATGTATTATCCTAACTAAATATATTATTAATTATTACTTCTTTATTATTATTATTATCATCATCATCTAATCCTATTATGTTGCTTCCTGGCTTGTTTTTTAGAGGTTTTAGCTGTTTATAGCTGAGGATGTTTTAGTCAAGATTTTGTTTGCAAGTCTTGAAACTCATTATGTTTTAATGGGAAAAAAGTTCCAAATGCTGAAACATAGAAGTAAGGGTACACCAATAATTCTCAGACAACCCTCACATGAAAATTTTACACAATTGATTATTTTTTTATATGTGGATCCATGCACAAGACCTCTTGGTCAAATGCGCTCTAGAACCATTTTGAGCAATTAGTTATCCCAAAAATTTAAGCTTATGAGAAATGGTCCAACCATAGTTTTTAAGCTGTACTATGCTTTTTCTTTGAGTGGGAAGTTGGAGCAAATAGGTTGAAAATGTTTAATTTTCTTTCCATTACGTTTAAAGGAAAAGTAAGACTTCTGTTCAAGTAATTTTTTGTATTATCTTGGCAGATGTTTCCTGTTGCAATTACATGTGGCAATACATTTGTTCTTAAGCCTTCCGAAAAGAATCCAGGTACCCCTTTGGTATTGTGATATACTCTTGGTTTGATGCTTAAATAAACCTAGTGGAAATGTTGAGAGAAGTATTTACCCTTGTCAGCTGTACAGTACAAAAGCTCTGCAACTGGGATGTTCTTGGTTGCATGGTGTAGATTAGCTAGCTTGTAGCAATAACTTGTTGGCTGATATATGCTTGGATTTAGTTTATTGTGCAGGATAATTTGTCTTATTAAAATTTGGTTTGAAACATGGTTAAATAATGATACCAAAGGGCAGGAGCTGGCTTGTTGACTTGTTTTATGTACCAATTAAACTAATTATTTTTGGGCAAAATCCTTACCCAGCAAGATCTTCCAAAACTGCAGCCCTATTATAATTAAATTTTCATTGACAGACATTTCGCCAATGGATAAATATGGTTGACTAGAATTTCACTGAGTTGTATCACTGGATGAAAGCTAATTCTGTAATATTAGGTGGCGGAGTTTTGGATTTGGCATAATGTTTTCTGGGCTAAGTAAAAGTGGGAACTCAGAAGAGTTTGCTATGCCTTTCTGGTTAAGATTACCTGTGAATTTTCATTGGTTACCTTATGGATTTATCTTGCTATCTCCTCAACAACTTTTCCTTATGGGAATCTCTGCTACATCAATGTCGTTAATGTTATATCATATTTTCCTTCAGGTGCTTCAATGATGCTTGTGGCGTTAGCAATGGAGGCAGGTTTGCCTGATGGTGTCTTGAATGTTGTTCATGGCACAAATGTATTATCAACTTCTTTGGAGTTCCTTTTTTTTTTGGTTTGCATTTGTATGATATAATAATGTTTAAGTGTGTTTCACTTTTGGTTATATGGACTTTACAGTTACTATTAAATATAGTGTGTTGAGTACAAATAACAAAGATAAGATGGCAAAGAAAGAACTCCTACTGAGGCACTGGTTGCTCATTAAGCATGTGCTCTCTGATTTAAACCAATTTCTACCCACAGTTTACCTTGCTTGAACATTAAGCAATTATGAAACATCCTTATATTAATACTCACAGCTCTAAATATTTTTTCTAGTGCGATGGAAAATAAATATGCTTTGAACTATTACTGTAAATTACGTGCGGAAACTCTCATTTGTTTCAATGAGTTCGTTCTTCAGTTGTGTTCTTCTATTAGAAACAGAACTTGGAGGAATTTGAGCCTTTCTTGAAGAATGTTTTTCTTCCTGGTTTACTTGCCGTGCAGCTTTCTTCTACTTGTGACTGGTCAAGTGTGGGGAAGTGCAGTCCAGTATTGTGTATAATGCCTTGCATGCATTATAATATTGTAACGTTGTCAGTTGTCTTGAAAATATTACATTGTGTATACCAACAGACACCACCCATGCATTCCAGCTTGGGTCTGGGGTTTTGCTAGGACTGGCTTAGGAGCTGCTGTCTATTCTACTTCTACTTTTACTTTCCTCCAAATTCTTAAACCCTTTCCCTTTCACTTTTGGTTGTGTGTATTCATTATTTTCTTACAGTATAATGTTCTGCGTTGTTTGATACTTAATTTATCTCTAACACATTTTTATTTGGAAATAAATTTGAGCAGGATATTGTCAATTATATATGTGAAGATGATGATATAAAAGCTTTATCCTTTGTTGGATCAAGCACAGTAAGTTAATTCTCACTTTCTGTGACTTCTGTATTCACTGAATGCAGTGTGTAAAAATATGGTTTTAAGTGAGATGCATGCGGAAACTACTTCAATATCTTCTTACTGGGATATTTGGTGAAGATTCTTGTGTCACCATTCAGTTTTCTTCTAGTGAATTCAAAACAATTCCCTTCAAACTAAATAATTTAATTACTCTTTCTATTTTCCTCTTCTGTTAATTCTCTGGGCTGTCTGTGAAGTGTAAATTATTAGTTATGCACTAGATATGCTCTATTCATGCAAAAACTAACTGAAGTTCTGAAAGTAAACGTGATCAAACAGATTGCAGTGGAACAACGCTCTATTGAATGCCCTCTTGATTTGGTCTTACCATATAATGTCATGTTTAATTAGGAATTTAGATCATGCTAGGCATCAATTACATGTTACTTGACCTTTTCTTTTTCCCTTTTTGCCCATCATTTTTTAGTTTGGCTCACAATTATATGCCAGAGCAGCTGCTAGGGGGAAACGTGTACAGGTGAATACTCTTCATTTGCTTTTCTGTATCTCTCGTTTTCCATTCTTTCTATCTCAAATTGTTCTGCTTGCTTAGCTAGTCTTTTTTGGATATTTTAGAACTCTATGAACTGGATAGTTATCTGATATTTGTTTTGACTTTTTAGTCCAATGTAGGAGGCAAAAATTATGCAATCATCATCCCTGATGCAAACATGCATGCTACTTTGAATGCTTTGGTTGCTTCTGGCTTTGGTGCTTCAGGACAGAGATGTATGGGTCTCACTACAGCTATTTTTGTTGCAGGATCAATGCTATGGTATTATAACTCTCTTAGCTATCTTGGCAGTTTGTAATTTACACTGGATCATTATTGAAGATAACTAAACTTAGTTAAGGCTGCAATTTTGGTCACCTGGGATCGTCTCAATTTGAAATACACGACCTCTTAGAAAGAACTGAAATTTGTTGATGAGAATGCTTATAAAAAAGGGATAAGAGAAGGTATTGTGAAGAAAATCAAATAATCTTTTTACGGCCAAATTTTGATCACTGTTTTGTTTGTTATTTAGCTTCAATAAATTGTCCCCAGGAGAGCTTTTTTGGCTTTAAATAACTTTGAGCTTCTTTATTGAATTTAAGGAGTTTTATAGAACCCGCCTATTTGTAATTTCCATAATAATCTTAAAGCTAGCCAAATAACTTATTTGAAGTCATGTCTGATGTTTGTTTGCTTCTATATTGAATTTAGGGAATTCCAAAATAACGTTTGGAAAAGATGTCAGAGTTTGATCTCAAGACATTATTTCAGAAAAAATAAATAGGAAAAGCAGCAAGAGAAAAGAGAGAAACAGGGAGAAAAATATTCTAAAGGCCATTAAACTATTATAATAAAATGTTTTTGAAACTTCATTTATCTTTGGGTGTATTATTTCCAAGCACATTAAAATCACCCCAAGTTAACCCAAGCTTGTAAAAATTTGGGATTCTTATTGTCAAAGTACCTTAAAAAATATATCTTAAGAAGTAATATTACAGGAATTTAAATAAAATACGCCTAGAGTTAAACTACTAATCTTCTTGTGATCTGTCAGTTTGGGTAAATCATTTTGCTTCATATAATTTATGTGAGATTTAAGTTATTATTTTTTATGATGTCTATTACCTTTACTACTACTCTGTTGAAAGTGAAACTCAGTCCTTTTTGGAAATTACTTGATTGGTTCATACATGAAATGTTGTTTTTAGGGAAGATAAACTTGTGGAGCTTGGCAAAGCACTTAGAGTGAATAATGGAACAGATCCAACTGCCGACCTTGGTCCAGTTATTAGCAAAGAGGTGAAAACATGCATCCAAAACTTTTTAAAAGATTTTTGTGATCATAAGGGACGATCTTGGTTGGTGATTTTTGTTCTTTGTTACTTATGGTTTTCTGTGGAGGTGAAAATACACTTTTACTGCTGGATTTTGCAAGTTTTTGTGTATGCATGCAAAAATGTAGGATTGTGGTTACTGGTAAATTTCTCTTTCATCATAATTCTTGATGTGTTTTCCGACTTCTCAGGTAAAGAATCGTATATGCAGATTAGTTCAGAGTGCTGTTGACAATGGTGCTAGACTTCTTCTTGATGGGAGAAATATTGTGGTGTGTTTTTATCTAATTACCTTCATTTTTCTGCTTCCCATCCATTCTTAAGGTTAAGTTTGCTTTATAGAACTCTTAAGAGAAATATGTCTTATTGTTCATATTTCTTGTGTTTGACTTTGTTAGGCCTCATCATAGTTAAGATTTAGGATATTAATAATTATTTGAGAAATTTAATAAATATTTGCAAGATCAAGAAATATATTTAGGGCTTAATAATTATTGATTAGGTTTAGGAGTCCAATTAGGGTTAGATATATGGTGAATAAATAGTAGGGTTTAGGAAGGATTGGGATTAACTGTTGAGAATCCATTTCAGAGTAGCTTTGTATCTAGGGACCTAGTAAACACACGTTTTATATGCATTTATCGTATTTTACCGTTATAAAAACCTTTGTCGTATGTTTGGATCGAAAATGTATTAAATACATATTTTTTATGGTTTTCGTATTAAACGGTCTTATCATACATTGTCATGTTTTTTATTTTTTTTTTTATAAAGGGTAAAACAACATCGTTTTGAAAGTATAAAATAGTGCGTTTTACATCAAGTATAAAAACTCAATCTAAGCTGTGGCAAGTTGCGTTCCTTTTCTTCCATAATCGAAGCACCCTAACTATCTCATATTTTTCCTTTTCGATTTATATATTTCCCCATAAATTTATCATTTTAACATTCAATCTGTTGATATTGAAAAACAACAGTTCACACTGGTGATTTGGTCAATGTAATAAACTTATTACTTTTTCAATTTTATACTAGAACAACCTTGCAATAATAGTTTTTGGCCTTCATTGTTTTTGTTGCAAAGAAAATTTTGAATTTGATTGATAGTGGTATGATAAATATATTTTTTTATCTCTATCATTTGCATGTAAGTCAACAAGCATCAATTTGCTAACATGAAAGTTATGTTGCTGATGTGTCATGGATTTCGTGAAAATATCTGCAATCTGAAGAGTAGTGGAGATATGTGGGAAAGTGATAACTTGGCGATCATAGGCCTCCCGGATAGAGTGGCAATCAACCTCTATGTGCTTCGTGCGTTCATGGTAGACAGGATTGGCAGCAATTTGGATGGCACTAGTGTTGTCAGCATGTAAGGGAGTAGGTTGATCTTGGGAGAAACCGAGCTCTGTTAGAAGACCACGTAACCAAATGATCTCGGAGCATGCAGTAGACATGGCACGGTACTCCGCCTCAGTGGATGATTTGGAGACCGAGTCTTGCTTCTTGCATTTCCAAGAGATAAGAGCATCACTAAGAAACATGTACCATCCTGTAGTTGATTTTCTGGTGTCCGGGCAGCCAGCCCAATCTGCATCACTATAGGCTTGTAATTTGAGGGAAGAACCAGTAGGGAAGAATAAGCCACGACTAGGTGTGCCAAGGATATATCTAATGATGCGGCGGACTGCAGATAGGTGGAGATGCCGAGGGGCTTGCATGAACTTGCTGACAATATGGACAACATAAGATATGTCTGAGCGGGTGATAGTTAGATAAATAAGATTTCCAACCAGCTTCCGATACAAAGTAGGATCCTCAAGAAGTTCTCCTTCATCACGTCGATATTTCACATTAATTTCCATTGAGGTGTCAACAGAATTAGTGTTTGTGAGTCCAACTAGCTGAACCAAATCTATAATATACTTGTGTTGATTCAAGAAGATACCTTGAGGTTGATGATGCACCTCTAACCCCAAAAAATAGGTGAGTTGGCCGAGATCTTTCATGTGGAAAGTAGAGTGCAACAAATTCTGAAGTTTAGAAATAGCCTCCATATTAGAACTGGTGATAACAATGTCATCCACATAAACAAGGAGAACAACTATGCCCTTAGATGTCCGTTGGAGAAAAAGGGAGGAATCATACTGATTTTGAATAAATGAAAAGCCAAGGAGAGTCGATCGAAACTTTTCAAACCATACTCACGGTGCCTGCTTTATTCCATACAAAGAGCGTTTTAGTTTACAAACATCATTAGGGGAAGAAGTAGGCATACCACAGGGAAGTTTCATGTAAAATTTCTCCTTGAGATCACCATGTAAGAAAGTGTTCTTTATTTCTATTTGACCATGATTGTGATGCAGCAAGGGCGAGTATTGTTCGTATAGTGGTCATTTTGGCTACCAGTGCGAAGGTCTCATCATAGTCTAGGCCATACTCTTGCTGGTTGCCAAGAACCACCAACCAAGCTTTGTGATGTTCTATGGATCCATCAGAATGGAGCTTGATAGAAAACACAAACTTACTACCAAGAGGTTTCACAGATGGTGAACATGGAACCACATCCCAGGTTTGGTTTTCTTCAAGTGCAAGAAGTTCTGTTTCAATAGCTCTCCGCCAACATTCATGCTCCATTGCCTGTTTATAGGATGAAGGAATAGGAATAGAAGACACAGTGGCTATCAAAGATAAAGGAAAGGTGAAACCATACCTATCTGGGGGTTTACGAACTCGAGTACTTTGTCTTAGAGGTATTGGTGCAGTTGCTGGAATAGGATCAACATTAAGGGAATGAGCTGGAGGAGGCCCAAGAGGTGTTGAAATCTTGCGTCGTTGATAGACTATGAGAGGCTTAGAAGGTACGGAATCTGCAGAAGAGTTAGTAAACATTGGCAAAACAGAGAATGAAGGAGAAAGGTCATCCTTGTGTGTGGAAAAAAAATACTGATTTTCAAAAAAAATCACATTTCGAGAAGGCCAAACGACTATTTCCCACCCAAGGTTTGATGTTTTCTCAAAAGTCCCCCCTTTAACTATGGAAACACCAAATACCCACCCATGGCCGGTTAGATTTAACCAAACCCTAACGCCTGAAAATTTTATCTCCTTTTGCCCCCCTAAACTTTAAAAACTAAAATTTTCCCCCCGCCTAAGTTTTAAAAAATCACAGTTTCACCCTAGGGTTTGGTTTTGAAATCTCCGGTGAACTCTCCGGCTCCGTTGCCGACGACCGCTCCCTCCCGAAGCAACCTCTCCTTCCGGCGATCTCTTTCCTCCCATTTGGAGGTCCGATCGACGTCCGGAGACGCCGTGGGAGACGAAGAACTTCGTCTGACGAAGTTCTTGGTGCACCGAATACGTCGTAGGTTGGGATCATAACAAAGAAAACCTTTTTGGTGCACCGAATATCCTAGAAAAGCACATTGAACAGCTTGAGCTATTAGTTTTGTGCGTTCATGTGTAGGAAGATGAACATAACACACACAACCAAAGGTACGAAGGTTAGAGTAATTTGGGGTATGACCAAATAACTGAAAGAAAGGAGAAACATGGTTCAAGGAGGGAGAAGGCAACGTATTGATAAGGTGGATAGCAGTGGAGAAAGCTTCACACAAAAAACGAAGGGGTACAAATGACTCTAATAGAAGGGTGCGAACAACATCTAGAAGGTGACGGTTCTTTCTTTCAACCACCCCATTCTGTTGAGGGGTTGAGGACAAGACCTTTGAGAAATTATACCATTAGTTTGCAGAAATTCTTAAAATAAATTAGACATGTACTCACCCCCATTATCAGAACGAAGAATTTTGATATTGGCAGAAAATTGGGTCTGAATATGTGCATGAAAAAGCTTAAAAACTGAAAACAATTCATCTTTAGAATGCAAAAAATAAATCCATGTGAAGCGACTATAGTCATCAATAAAAGTGACAAAATACTTGTAATTAACATGGGATGTAATTGGTGTCATTCCCTATACATCACTATGTATCAAATCAAAAGGCTGGACTACCTTAGGTGTGTGAGTGGGAAATGACAAAACTTTACTTTTTCCAAGCCTACAAGAATTGTAATCAAATTGAACAGTACTAAGAGATGTTGATCCTTTATTCCCAAGTAAACCAGAATTTAGCAAAGCATGAAGTACATTAGAGTTTGGGTGTCCAAGACGTTTATGCCATGCTCAGTAATCAACATAAGCAAAATTACAAGTGATGACAGGTAAAGAGGAACATGGAGACATAGGAAATTGAAGAGGAAAAAGTCGTCCTACTTTAGGCCCCCTTGGGATCATCTTCCCCGATTGTTGATCCTGCATAACACAACCAAATTTAGAAAATTCCACTTTACAATCATTTTCAACCAATTGTCCGACAGAAACGAGATTAGTTAGGAGAGACAAAGACATTGGTTATGGACGAAGAAACATCACCAATGGCAATGATAGGCAAAGAGTTGCCATCAACTGTATAAATCTTGAGATTTCTAGGATATTTACTCACATTGGTAAGAAATTTAGCATTGTTTGTCATGTGATGGGAAGCCCTAGAATTAGAGTACCAGGGAGAAGGTTTAGAGAAGGGTTTACCTGAGAGTCCTAATGCGGAAAATGCAGAAATGATCATTTGTTGAATCATTTCAGATGTCACATATTGAACAGGAGCAGGAGCACTTTGTATCAGATGTGCTGTATCCATAGAACTACTAGCACTAGAGGAACCAATTGAGACAGTATATGTTGTTCCAGATCTCTTGGGGGGTCGAATAGGACATTCCTTGATGATATGGCCATCCTTTTTGCAATAGTTGCAAAATTTTTTTGAACAATTTGAAGCATAACGACCAAATCCTTTGCAACAAAAACACTGAATAGTACTCATGTCCCTACCTTTTGGCCTGCCTTGAGCTGCATAAGCCATAGGAACAGAAGTGGATTTAAGTTGTTCCATGGTGGCTTGAGTAAGAAGTCGTTGCTCCTTGCGAAATAAATCATTGAGACATGTATCCAAGGATGGGACTGTTTCTCGATTCATAAAATTAGACTTGGTGCTTTCAAATTCAGATCTCAGTTTCATAAGAAATTGATCCCTTTTAGTAGTTTCATGTACACATTGAATAGATCTAAGACCTTCGGGAGGTAAGGTAGCATAGACAATATCAGTATATTCAGCCCAAAGATTTATGAAGCTAGAATAAAAATCAGAGATAGAGAGACTGCCATGTTGGAGATTTGCTAGCTCATGTTCAAGCTGAAATCGACGAGCAGTGTTGTGTTGACTGTAGAGTTTTTTTAGATAATTCCACATTTCAGCTGCAGTTCTGAAGGGTTGAAGATTTAAGATGATGTTGGATTCCACAGATCCTAGAATCCATGCCATGATTTGAGCATCCTTGACTTCCCATTTGGAGTGCTCATCCTTGTCTTTGTCTTTGTCAGGTGCAGGTTTGCTGCCATCAATATGACCCCATAGATCTTTGCCTTTGACGAATATCTTGAAGTGAAATGCCCAAGCTGAGTAGTTTTTGTCATTAAAACGAATCAAGAAGACATCATACTTGTCTGAAGACATGAGGCTGAGATAACTTGATCAAAATAACTAAGAGCAAAGGACTGAACTAGGAGTGAGTTGGATTTAAGATGAAGAGACACAGGAGAATTCAAAACCGAGACTCTGATACCATGATAATCTTAGAAAGTTTTGAGCAAAAACTGGTGTCTTCCTCTTGGAGAAGAATGCCCATTATATATTATGAATACAAGTTGAAATTTAGTTCTAAAAAATAGCTAAACTATCATATACAGATCTGTCTAAAAATAGCCTACAACTAGTATATCCTAAATAAGGAAATATAGAGAATTTACAACAATAATTACAGCTGTACAAGGTATAGAGTTTGCCATAGAATGACATAGAATTTGCCACAGAATCAGCCATAGAATGACGTAGAATCTGTCATAGAATGACATAAAATCTGCCATAAAATGAATGACACAGAATCGCCATAGAATGGCATAGAATCAGCCATAAAATCTGCTAGCCTTGAATCACCAGCTAATTCCTTTGACATGTAGGACAAGACAGAGGTTTAGAGGTATACTGTAACTTCTCTAGGATTATTTTTATTTGGAGTTTTTTTATTTTTATTTACTTCTGAAGTGCTTTTTTATTCCTATGAGTGATATTTATATGACTTGAATCTCACTTAACTGTATAGGAGAAATATGAGATATAAATTATCTATTATTGTTAAATCTCTTTATGCATGTAAAATTGAAAAATCAACAATCGTGATAAATTAATTGACTATGTTACGTGTTTGAGAGACTTTAATAGAATCTTGACTATATATTGTATTTGAGTCTTTAAATTATAATTTGAATCTCAGTTATGTATTGTGTTTCATTAAGTTTAATTGTCAATTGAATATTTTGCATATGAAATGCTATATTGATTTTAAGCAGGTGGTCTATGAAAAATGTTAAAATTATGATTGATATTGTCTTTTTTTTTAAAATATATTATTAATATCGTGCTATATTAAACTTGTGTATAACACATTCCATATTTTTCTTATATCCAAATTTTATGACTTGCACCCAATGACCGAAGATCCATGAGTCCACGAGTTTATCCATTGCTCAAGACTCATTAGACAACCTCCCAAATGTACAACAATTTCAATTGAAAGAAATTCAAAAATTTCAAAGCCTTTAGCCAAGAGAAGCCAAATTTATGACAAATGACCTACCTCTACCACGAGTCGATTATGACAATCTTCTTCTATCACCAATTGAGATGTGAGCTCGGAGTCAGTGTTTCAAGTGTGATGAATAGTGTACCCCCAACAGTTATGGCCAATGCCTTTTCTATGATAAATTTCTATACTTCAGTCTTAGGGACAATGCTATTGTTGAGGAGGAAGGAATTATTAGCTTCATCATAGTTAGGATTCAGGAAATTAATAATTATTTGTAAGTGATTTAGGAATCCAATAAATATTTGCAAGATTAGGAAATAGGATTTGGATTTGATAATTACCAATAAGGTTTAGGATTAGAATTAGGAGTCCAATTAGGGTTAGATTTGTAATGAATCAATAGTAGGGTTTAGGGAGGACTGAAATTAACTTTTGAGAATCCAATTTCAAAGTAGTTATGTATTCGGGGGTGTGGCATCACCGAAGATCTCTTGACGTAGGTTTAGAGATGTTGGATTTTAAATTGTAATCGTGATTCTTTATGAAATCTCATATTTATTCCATTATTATTGACAAGTGTAAATCCTTACAATCCAGGGTCCCAACAGACTTCCATGTACAACAAAACTTCACGGGCTTCACATGTAAATTTTGTTAACATATCCATGGCCGAATGGAAGAAGGATGATGGTATGACTTTATTGGTTGGTTCTGATGAAGCATAAATACCAACCCCGAAGCTTAAATTATTAGTGTTAGGTGAAAAAGCTGAATAGGTACATGAAGTTGTATTAAACTAAGATCTGATGGATGTAGAATTCTCTCACATCCTTAGAATCTGAAAATCTGAAATAAGCTTTTGGTTGTCTTTTCTTGAATGTTCTTGTATAGTAGTGGTCTTTTTAGAAGTTCTCAGGCATAAGGCTTAATCAAAACAAGCAAATAGAGAAATGATATAACTTGACACATAAATGGATGGTCTTCTTGAAAGTGATAGGGATAAAACTTGTCAAAATAGTCAAATATAGGAATGATTTAACTTGGCACAAAATGGATCTACAAGATGGGCTTAATGTATATAGCCTTAATTCTGTGATAGAGAAACTAACCTATAGAAAGTTTAGTAATTTGGTGGAAGAGTGAATGTATATGAAATAATGTTAAACCCAAGTGTTACATGATCTGAGATATCTTCACACATGCTACCATGGTGATTGAATGAATTTAACATCAAGTTAGGATTAGGAGGGTTCATGAAACATACTAAACAGGGATGGATGTAGGTTTAGCTGATTTATCAATGAATTTATTAATTTGGAAAGTTAGGGGTTTGTGGATTGTGGGAAAAGAAAGATTTCGAAGGAAATGATTCTTACTGCTGGGCCTGAAATTGCATTTCTTCTGGAGAATAAAAGGCATTTATTGGTAAGAGAATAAAATGAAGTGTTTGGGTTTACTTGGTAAGTTTTTTTGGTTACTGTATTTTGAATTTGGACTTGCCATTTCTATTGCATCACTGTTGTCTTTTGTTATTCTCTTTTTGATGTGTAGTGTTTGGAGAACTTGTGGTCTTTGATTAATTTTCTTTTACTGTTTCCATTGAGTTAGAAACCTTTGATGACTGATTCCAAACTATCAAATCTTCAGGTTCCGGGATATGAGAATGGAAATTTCGTTGGTCCGACCATCTTACATGATGTTACACCCAACATGGAGTGTTACAAGGTACTTTTTTCATTCTTTTAATTCTTGTACTTATCAAAATAAATGGACTTGGGTAACGATGATTCTCAGTGGAAGAAGAGTTGAACCAAAGACCTCGGCATATTCTTGACTGCACTGTATCTTGTGTTGAGCAGGAAGAAATATTTGGGCCAGTTCTACTTTGTATGCAGGTATTGTTTGATTAGTTTTCGTCGTGCATTTGTGTGAAAAGCACTGCAGTATTAATTGGAGATTAGTTAATACGTTCCACTCATGTGACAATAAACAGGTTGAAACTCTAGAAGATGCCATAGCCATAGTAAACAGAAACAGGTACTTGTTTTAATTTTACCCTCTTAATTTCCAGATGGTTTTTTTAATGTGTGCCAGCATAATCATTTTTCTGATTCCCAATGTGGCATGATTAGTGCCGGTTGCTTCTTAAATGACATTTTCCTTTCTTCCCGCTTTTCCTGTAATATATTATTGTTCCCAGTTCTTTACATAATTCTTATAAGTAACAGTAATGATGCTACTTTCATAAATCGTGGAATTATTCTACTCCTGGAAATAAGTTGTCTGTAAAAATGTAGGCACAATGGAAATTTTAAGTGTTGGCACATTTTCTTCCAGTAACATATTGAGTTGTGCATTGCCTGTTCATTTCTCTTCTGTTTTTATTTATAATGATGTAGGTTTGTGAATGGAACATCAATATTCACAGCATCTGGCTTTACTGCAAGGAAATTCCAGAATGAAATTGAAGCTGGGTTGGTAAGCTCATCCTTTTCAATTGTTGAAGTTGAGTACTTCTTTGAGAAGAGTGTGCTATGAGGCATCTTTTTTGTTATCCTCTAGATCTTCTCTCCTTGTTGGTCATTCTGAACACAAATCATCTGACAACACCTGCTGTGAATAAGTTCAATCTGTTGGCTTGTTCTTCAACAATTGAAGTCTAAATACTCTCTATTGCTCAAATTTTTATCTAGGGAGTGCCAGTTTGATCAAGAAGAGAGAATGGTAAAAATTAATCTTGTGCGTCTCTTGAAATGGCTTGGGTTTATACACACTTGAATTTCACAACTTTTGATGTGCACAAGAAATTATATTTGGTTACTCTCTATTGCTCAAATTTTTATCTAGGGAAGAGTGCCAGTTTGATCAAGAAGAGAGAATGTTAAAAATTAATCTTGTGTATCTCTTGAAATGGCTTAGGTTTAAACACACATGAATTTCACAACTTTTTGTGTGCACAAGGAATTATATTTGGTTATGGGCTGTGCTCAGTTTTCTGCCCCATAGTGATGGTAGAAACTTATGAAACAGACTAAGGGGACCGGTTCATGGTAGCCTTACTCATGTTTGAGCACACTATGATTTGAATATATTTAAACCTCTGACATGATTTATTTGATTCAGGTTGGAATCAATGTTCCCGTTCCTTTTCCAGCGCCTTTCACTAATGAACAAAAAACATCTTTTGCCGGTGACTTCAATTTTTCTGGTACAGTTCCCTTGCCTTTCTCTTCATCTTTTCTTCCCTTTGGATCATGATTGGTTATTGTCAAGCTTTCTGACGTGCAGCTCTTGGTTTCTCTAGTTTCCTCATTTTCTCTCTATGATTTTCAGGAAAGGCAGGTGTGCAGTTTTACACCCAGATCAAAATGGTGGCCCAACAATGGAGCGATTTTACAAGAATGGGGGTGCCTTCGCTCTCTGATACAGATATAAGAAGCCAAGGTGTTTCTTCACTGTTGCATCCATCATCTGAGAGAGGCTCTCCTAACCAAAGGGAGTCATCATCTATGTCCGTATCATCAGATAGAGATTCACCAACCCTGAAATGCTGCCGCCCATCCCTATGGCAATGGAGAGGGATTTACCTGACCCTGGAGTTTCATCTCTATCTCCCACAGCTAATGTGGATTTGCCAAACCAGGGAGAATCCTTGCTATTGTCTTCAGCTGATATGGAATTGTCAAATCAGGGAACATCACTGGCTCGGCCTCCTGCAACAGAGAGGGATTTGTCAAGCCAAAGAGTGTCAGTGTCTGCGCCACTACAATCGTCTCAGAGGATTTATATGCCCCAAACATCTCACTGGAGTGAATCTCCAGCCTTGACATCTAAAACTTCAGATGCTGTTCCTCCACCCTCTGAGAGGATATATGTGCCTACAACTCAGAGAAACAGCAACACAGCACCAACATCTTGTGATGGGGCATATGTCTTTACATCTCATAAAAATGGCAATATGGGATCGATACCATGCAGGAATAACAGTATAGCTCCAACTCCTCATCGGACTGCTGTGACCTTAAGTCAAACTTCAGAGGGGATATACATGCTGTCAACTTCTCACTTAAATAACAATGAGGGTCAATCATTTCAAAGATCTGATACTACCTTGTTCCCCACCACTGAGAGGATATGCATACCTTGTACATCTCACAGAAATGACCATATAGGATCTACATCCCGGATAGCTGGCATAAATTTACATTCGAATTCAGAGAGGTTATACATGTCTGGACCAACTCCAAGGAATGACATGGCACCTGCTACACAACAACTTGACGTAATCCCTGCAGTTTCCGAGAGGATGTATCCTTCTTCAATTGTTCAGAGAAATACCAGTATGTCACCAACATCTGAGAGGTTATATGTGCCTGCAACTTCGTCATCACAGAGGATGTATACTCAAAACCCAATACTTTCAGTGGATGATTTTCCCAGCCAAGGATAGTCAATGACTTTGCCTACATCTCAGAAGTTATAAGATAAGCATCACTTAAAGAAAATAATATGAAAAGGTGAAACATAGGTTTTTACATTTATAATCTAGTTTTTGGTTTCTTCTAATCTTTGTTAGCTTGATATCAACGAGCTTAAAACGGTCCTAAGCAGATTTCTGCTTGAGTTAAAGGATCTTTCCATTTTAAAAATACTGAAAAATCTAGAGGCATTAATGTGACATGGTAAAGAAAAAAACTTTGTTTCTTGAGAATGATTAACTCTTCCAATTATTTCATAATCAAAATCTTTCTCATTTTCCATTGCTGCAAATAAATTATGTAATAAATTTCAATCACAACTAGACCCAAAAAGTGCACAATCAGAATTTCAATTTCCCTCCGTAAAATGAAATTACAAAAAGGGTTTTAACCTTTCTGACTTATGAGACTACTGCTAGGGCTGGACTCGAGCCGAGCCAGCTCGAGTTCGAGCTCGGCTCGGTTCGAGCCCAAAACGAGATGGGCTCTCGATCGAGCTCGAGTTGGCTCAGATTGGCTCGATAGATTTTTTTTAAAAATTTTTTATACAAAACGACGTCGTTTTGATCCATATATATATACAAAACGGTGCTGTTTTGATATGAAAAACGAGCCGAGCCGAAAACAAGCCGAGTCGAGTTCCGCTCGAGTCGAGCTCGAGCCGAACTCGAGCCGGCTATAAAAAAACCGAGCCGAGCCCGAGCTGGCTGCGAGTCGAGCTCGGCTCGGCTCGACTCGAATCCAGCCCTACTGCATTGATATTTGGATACCCTTTCCAGTCACTGAAATTCGTGAAATTACTCACCCAACAATTTCAATGAGCAAAATACCAAATTTA